>NC_143439.1:40745118-41048149 GCF_987193195.1 Phasianus colchicus
CTCTTTGTCTTATGTGTGTCTATGGGGCTAAAAGCTTTGAGGTAAGCAGGCTACCATAAGGGAGGAACTCAATGAATATGCCTGTGAGAGAATATACATTTACTGTATTTATGCTTGCATTTGAAAGAAAAACACTTATTTAAATAAGAGTAAAGGAAAGGAGAGCCATGAGGTGTTAAGCTGCAGACCGTAGCCACACAAAGCAGCAGTGCAGAAAGCCCTGCTGAGCCAGTGCCTGCAGAGCGCATGCTGCCAAGCAGTGCCGGCTGTGGCTGCTGACTGTGGACCACTGATCCATTGGATGAACAGGGCTTGAATCAAAGGAGAGGAGACAGTCAATGTCCTTCCCCTTTCCTCCCCTTCGCTAGCTGCCACCATTTTCTCTACTGTACTTACAGACAGACAGACGGGCATGCACATATGTTCATCTGCCTGTCTTACTGTGATTCATTTCCAGTGAGAGAGATGAGGGAAAAAAAAACTCTTCCAAGGTGTTCAATCATAATATGTCAGATATTCATACAGAATCAATACAACAACATACATGCACCTGTATTTATTTCAGAATGTATTCTTTTGATAACAGTTAAGTTGTCTTTCGTGTGCTGAAACACAGTAACAAAGATATGCAGGAACTTCAGCTGCAATACTAATTGCTAATTGTGAATAACTTCCAGTGTAAGAGCATTTAGGAGCTTGAATAGGCAATTCCTGATTCATACAGGCAGCTCTGAGGATTTATGCCATAAGATGGCTTTGCAACAACACTTGTTCCGAGCACAGTCTAAGTAAGGCGCATAGATTGAACTGTATTTGCTTGATTATAAATAAAATGGACTGCTTATACTTAGTATACTTTTCAGGCATGCATCTGAAAGTACATAAAGCAAACCATTGTTTAAATAGCCTAATAGCATCTCTAGTTAGGTTTTTGAGCTGTGTGGCACTGATGTGTATGGGAAATATTAGCATTGTGGACAGAGTGGAACACCTATATCCCATGCAGCACAGTTTTTCCACAATGTTTCAGCGCTTTTTGAACCTGGAAGCATCTTTTTTAATCCCTTTAAATTGTCATTAGATTTTTTTTCTGATCAATCTTATCTAGAGTATGACTAAACAGACAGTAATGAGGTTAAGTAACTTCATTTTTCTATCATCAAGTTAATCAGAGTGTACTGTGCTATCACAGTGCTATTCATTAGTGTTTCAAAAATAAACAGTACAGTGCATTTTTTTTTAAAATGTACTCACGATGCAAACACAGAATATCTGATGGGAGGGTGAGATTGCACTGTCTGTTTACACTGTAATTCCATGAAGGAGAACAATGAATTAAGTAGTTAAATGAAGTTTAAAGATCATCAGAATTTTCTGTGCCATTTCCTTTTAGTCTTGGTTTTCATGTGACGTGAGGCCAGTGAGGTGTATTTTGGGTGCTGGATCAGAGGCAAACAAACCTACAGTATTCCTTATCAGCAGAAAAGCAAGTCCTGTATGACACGTCTCTGTAGGAGATAATAACAATTCACATTTCAAAATTGATAAGCAAGATATTTGAAAAGTGAACTCACATGCCTGGGAGTTACTTGTAACACTGCATTTAACCAGGACTTTCAAAGGCTTCTGAGTGGTGGCAGGACCCCAAAAAGGAAACAAATATATATAATTAGTTCATAATTTTCAAAATTAGCCACTTGTGTACATTCCAAAATTTTTTCATGGAAAAATATGATCATGGGTAAGTTGCTGATTTCCTAACTGGAGAGAATGAGATCTTAGCCTTCCTTGTTAAAGTGTTGAGGTAAATAGTAAGTCATGGGAGACTTCTTGATTTTGATAAACATTTACAGTTTTAAGAAAACTTTAATCAGTGACTATCTTGATAGCAGTATATATCTTAAGAGAATTGCAAGTTAGTTATGTTTCAGTTCTAGTTTGATACTTAATTATACTGCTTATCTTCCCTGAAATATTTCACAGTAATACAGTTATAAAATGCAGTAGAATGAAAGGCTGACCCGGGGAATACTGAGGAGTCCTACTTCAATTACCTCTCAAATGCTACTGGAATGTGTCACGTGGAGTAGCCAATTGCTTGATATGTCCCAGCCCAGCACACGCCACTCCTAATTATCTGGCACGACCCTGCAAGCACAACCAATGGCCTGTCCATTCACATCCCCTGCATCATTAAGAACACAGAGGTAATTGTTCATTGCTGTGCAAGGTATTTGCAGCAACTTCTAGCAGCATAGCTGAGGAGAAATAAATTCTTTCAGATGGGTTTTCTAAAGTTGCTCTAGAGTGACTGGATGCATTTTCAGTTTTAGGACTTTGTTAACTGTTATTTAGATAAAAAATTGACTTAATCACTTTTAATGAGTTCCGCTGTGTGTGGAAAATATGGTAAAAAGAAACAATACTTCTGTAGCTGTGAGAGAAGAAATTAATTGATTTTTTTTCTCACCAGCAGCCTTTCGGCCTATTCCTTTTTCCTTTCTCAGTGACACTTCTTGCCTGGGGCAGCTCTGATGGAGAGTACAGTGCAAGAGTGGCAGGCAGAGGGTACCTCCTTCTCTCTAGGCTTCAGGCCCTGGGAACTTAAGCAACATCAGCCAAACTCCATAGTCTCAGGGTTTATCCCTGCCTAGGAGAAGCAATTATGCTTTCTACACTGACTGGGAGACAACAGATCTCTGTATCTTTAGCGAGGAGTTCTTGAGGGCTTGCTTTATGCAATAAAAAAGGAGCATCTGCATACAGAGGAGTGTATTCTTCCTTCATCATCCATCTGTGGCTTGCTCTGTACAGAAGAAAGCATGCACAAAATGATTGTATGAAATAGAGACTAAACCTGATATCTCTATAGAGAAGTTAGAAGAAAGAATAGTGTCTCCTTTTCCTCCCAGCACTGTGCAGGCAGAGCTTCCAGGCCAGCATTACAACAACCAAAATCATAAGGTATTCTACTAAGTCTACATAAGCTTTGCTCTATGTTGCTTCTGATGGTCACAATACAAAGTTTGGCTTAATAAAGCTTGAAGGTACTTGGAGAAGAGGAAAAGAAGATCAAAAAGGAAATACTGAGTGTAAGTGGCAAAAAGATAAAGATATTTCTCATATCCTTGGGTCTCTCTGGGCAGCTGCTGGAACATTCTGGGGGGGAATGTTCAAGCCTTAACACTAGAGGCTGTGACAAACAGGGAAATCCTTGGATATGTAGAGTCATTATTAATTCCACAGCTCATAGAATCATAGAATCATAGAATCATAGTATGGCCTGGGTTGAAAAGGACCACAATGATCATCTCATTTCAACTCCCCTGCTATGTGCAGGGTTACTGCACCTCTCAGTTTGGTGTCATCTGCAAACTTGCTGAGGGTGCGCTCGACGCCGTTGTCTATGTCATTGATAAAGATGTTGAAGATCCCTGAGGGACACCGCTTGTGACCAGCCTCCACCCTGACACAGAACCATTGATCACAACCCTTTTGCTGCATCCAGCCAGCCAATTCCTAATCCATTGAACAGTCCATCCTTCAAAACCTCTCCAATTTAGAGAGAAGGATGTAGTGAGGGACCATGTCAAAGGCCTTGCAGAAGTCCAGGTAGATGACATCCATCGCCCTTCTCCCGTCCACCGAAGACATCGTTCCATCATAGAAGGCTACCAGATTGGTCAGGCATGATCTGCCCTTGGTGAAGCCATACTGGCTGTCCCGAATCAACTCTTTATCTCATATGTGCCTTAACATAGCTTCTAGGAGATCTGCTCCATGATCTTCCCAGGCACAGAGGTGAGGCTCACCGGCCTGTGGTTTCCCCGGATCTTCCTTTCTCCCTTTCTTAAAAACAGGAGTAATGTTTCCCTTTTTCCAGTCACTGGGACCACACAGCCATGATTTTTCAAATATGATGGAGAGTGGCTCGGTAACCACATCAGCCATTTCTTTCAGAACCCTAGGATGGACATCATCTGGCCCCATGGACTTATACATGTTCAATTTCACGAGGAGATCTCAGACCTGTTCCACTGTTACAGTGGGACAGACACCACTCCCCACACCCTTCCATAGAGGCTCATGGTCCTGGCAGACATGGGAAGCCTGACCATCTGTGAAGACTGAGGCAAAGCACTTGAGCACCTCAGCTTTTTCTATGTCTGAGGAAGCCAGCTCCCCATTACTTTTCATCAGAGGGGAACACTCTCCTTGGCCTGTCTCCTCCTGCCTATGTACCTGTAGAATCCCTTCTTGTTATCTTTCACGTCTCTCGCCAAATTCAGCTCCATCCCTCCAGTTATAGAGAATGATGAGGGACTAAATAAGATGCGTCAATGGATTAATGCCTGGTTCCGAGCCTGGTGTGCCCAGCAGGGGTTTGGGTTTTTTGACCTCTGCTCTGTTTGCACAAGACAAGGCCTGCTGGCAACCGATAGGAGTAGCTACAGAGGAACCTGGATAGACTGGATCGATGGCCAAGGTTAACTTGGATCAATAGGGCCAAGTGTCAGGTCTTGCATTTTGGTCACAACAACCTCAGCCAACCCTCCAGGCTTGGGGAGGAGTGGCTGGAAAGCTGACTGATGGAAAAGAACTTTGGTGTACTGATGGATAGTCAGCTGAATATGAGCCAGCAGTGTGCTCAGGTGGCCAAGAAGGCCAACGGCATCCTGGCCTGTATCAGGAATGGTGTGGTGAGCACATTGACCCTGTACTCAGCATTGGTGAGTCCTCACCTTGAATACTGTGTTCAGTTTTGGGCACCTTAGTACAGAAAGGACATTGAGGTGCTGGAGCAGGTCCAAAGAAGGACAACAAGGCTTCTGAAGGGCATGGAGAATATGTCCTTCGAGGAGAGACTGAAGGAACTGGGGCTGTTTAGTCTGGGGAAAAGGAAGCTGAGGAGAGACCTTATTGCTCTTTTCAAATAACTGATAGGTGCTTACAGCAAGAGTGGGGTTGGTCTCTTCTCACTGGTGACAGGTGACAGGACAAAGGGAAATGGGCTTAAGTTGTGTCAGGGTACATTTAAGTTGGATATCAGGAAACACTTATTTACAGAAAGGGTGTTAAGCACTGGAATAGGCTCCCCAGGGAGGTGTTTGAGTCACCATCCCTGGATGCATTTAAAAACTGTTTGGGTATAATGCTCAGGGACATGATTTAGTAGAGGGTTGCTAGTTAGGGTAGTTTGGTTAGGTTGTGGTTGGACTCGATGATCTTTAAGGTCTTTTCCAACTTGACTGATTATATGATTCTATGATCTGACCTTGTCTTTTCTAATCCTATCTCTACACACACGGACAACAGCCCTGTATTTCTACAATCAGTTCCATCTACCAGTTCCTTATGATTTTTCATGTCTTTTAACCAAAAGCTAGGTTTTCTAATTTTTCTAGTGTCTTTGTGCAGCACAAATACACAGACTTCTACAAGTCAGACTTTAAAACTGAGGGAGCATTTGCTCTGAGCTTTCAGAAGTGCAGCTGTGTTTAAAAAAGGGAGGGGAGATTTTTGTTTGTTTGCTTTAAAAGGCTTCATATACTTACTACCTCAGGCAGTATTTTAAGTTTGGCTTGTTTCTGTTATTGTTGGGATGTTATTTCTTTTTTTACCTTTGTCACAGGCAGCTTTTGTTTTTCCCAGCCTCACAACCAAACTACCACAAATGATTTACTCAGTCTTTAGTTTTCCAGACTTTAATTGCTGATGTTAGCAATACACTGTTCTTGTATTAGATTATATTTTGATTAGATCTGATGCCTGTATGTTTTTCTTAATTTTTGTACTGTGTTTTGAATGCTGGTATAATTAGTTCAGTATCAATCAAATGTGAGAAGCTGAAACACCCACTCAGACAAGCTGAAAAGAAAACCTGTCTTGGACAATGCAGGCTATGCATGTTGAGTTTTTGTTGTGATGGTGGTAATTTCTTTTTTTTTGTTGTTGTTCTTTTTCACAGGTTTTTTTTTCAGTGTACCCTGAGAATAGTATCGTTAATGTTCATTTCTGATGTCTCTCATGTAGCTGGAGCGCTGGGAAAGGTCTGTAGAACAAACTATGTTTATTCTAATTAATTGTGTACAGCCAGATTTTCCTATTTATCTGTTGGTTTATGGCACTACATCTGTAGGTCCACTTTGAGAAGATCATCATCACTATCGCAAAGATAACTCATTTCATGATTAGAATTAATATTTCTCTATATTAAGTCTTTTAACAGATATTTGTTTTTTCTCTAACCTCACTTGCATCTGAAAAGAAGTGAAGTTTTCTGGAAGTCATTCAGATTGTTCTAAGAGAAAACAAACAAATAAATGAGCACACAGCAAGCAATCTGCTGCAATTAATATGAGAGCTGTCAGGAGGATATATCTTAATAAGATCAACTGACAATGCTGTTCCAGGGTTGAACTTAAGGTTTCAGCTCCACAGAAGAAAATGACATTTATGCTGATTATCAATTCCATTTCAATGACAGCCTTCATTTAGGAAAGATGAGTTTATTTATTTTGTAGATAGATGAGAAATAAAATCTGTTTTTTTCCTCGGAGGAGCTAGCTCAAGACTTTACATTATGGTGGCTGAAATATTAGGGAAAAATAGAAAGCTTACAACAAACACCGACCAGCTGCTTCTGCTGTATATTTAATATGTACAGTTCTGTTAGATTGGTGTATTAATATATCTGCAGGTATTTTGCAACAGGGGCCAGATGGCTCAGGAAATGGAAAATGGCATAAAAGAGTTGCAAGTAACAATCGACTGAAGATCAGAAATAGCCATATTATGTTGCCTTCTGAAGTAACCAGTTTACTGTATAGTAAACTATACTATACAGTATAGTGGAGAGTGGGTCTCACTTCAGCAACCAGTCCTGTAACATCAGATCTCTATGAGCATTTCTTCCATATGACAAGAAGAAACAAAATGTGTAGAGCTGCAGACAGGTAATAAGTTCTCTGAGAATCTCTGTAGATGGGAGTGGATCAGGGTCCACAGGGCTCTGAAACAGAACCATGGCCATCCCAAACACCAAGGGGCATACTGAACACCTACCAGGGGACCACAGCCTAAACTGATCTGTACACACAGCAATACAGTAGGCTGCATATTGAAATTTACATCATTGACTCTATGGTCCTGAACTGTAAATTGAAGTGAAAACCTAGGCAACAAATATTAGGAAAAAGTAAGTACAAGGCTTTGTGCCTGCTTGTGGTTTTATTTTCTAAAAGTTTAGTAGCTTGTTGTTTTGAATTTATGAGATATAAAAATTGGCATTATTAGGTGACAGCAGAAAAAAATATGAGAAGTTGTGGTGCTGCAGTCTTAATAAAGCTGGTATAAAATGAGTTATACAGATGCAATACAAACCTGATCCTATTTTCTCTGTTTGATGGGGATATAAAGAATCAGTATAGCATTTATTATATAGCCAAACATGCAAAAAAAAACCCTTGTTTTAATGTTTAACCTGTTGAAATTTAAGCTCCTCATCCTTGAATGCTAATGGATATGGATATCAAAATAACTATGGAGTCTCTTTCCACTAATTATTGTTTTGGGATTTGTCCACATAGCTGGTGCTTAGTGGTTTTTTGGTTGTTTTTATTTGTTTTGTTTTGTTTGTTTGTTTTTAGAATTATAGTTTGTTTGCTAAGTTATTCCTCATGCATTGTTACTTCTAGCCCTGTAGATGACGCTGAAGCTAGAAAATCCTGAGATTTCAAACTGGAGCAGGGAAAAGGCTGGATGTTGAGTAAATACAAAACCAAAAGGAAGAAAATGAAACTGCCTCTCCTACAAAATTGTAGTTGTTGAGAATAAATCTGTAAAAGCACATCAGCCTTGCACTGTGAAAATACTGACATTATCCTCTAATACAGTTAGCGAAATTCTGGAGACCATATTAGAAAATCAGAAAACAGCTTCAAGAAATATTCTTCTTAATAAGGTCCAGTACAAGAATAATTCATTAGCTCAGTTTGTCTTTCACATCAGGGGTCTTTGACACAAAAATAAAAGAAATCCAGAAGAACACTTCTAACTAGGTAACTGTGAAACTAGTAGATGAAAGGCCATGGTGTATACTTGTAAAGTAAATGATGTTAAACATAGAAACAAAGGCTAGGTCCTTAACTGGTTCAAATAGATTTATCTCCATAGCTTCCTTGAACCTATAGCATTCTACATTTGCTGAGGATTTGATTCAGTATAATGAGTACAAATATCTATAAAAATAAATCACATAGAAACTGTAAAAAATTAAGGCACTTCTTATGTAATGCTTTTTAAATCTCAATTACTTCATGGAATAAGATAATTATTTGACAGGAAAGTACAACTTTATTAGTATAGATTAAAAGTTTAGTTATTAAAGTTATTGCTAACAGGACTAGACAGTAAGAACTGTGTAGTGAAACCTAAGCTGAAAGACTTTGGAAGGTAAAAGCAGTTATTTCAAGTCCATGATTACATCCTCTTGTAAGAATTTAGATAGAAGAATCAGATTTATAATCTAAATTCAACAAAAAAATATTTCTACTATGCATTGACTTCTAACTTGATCTGCACAAGGAAATGAATAACTACCATATCTAAAAATAATTAACTGTTGCATATATTTACCATACTCTCCAGCTGTCAGAAGTGTTTGAGTTACATACGAAATAACATGGAAAAAACATCATGGAAAAATTAAAAATAATAGAGCAAGAAGGTCCTTAGTTAAAATTGAGTATATTTGCTTATAGTATACTCAAGATGAGGTTTAAATAAAATGTTTTGCTCAGGGAATAATGTATTCAACTTCATAAATTAATCATAAGTTCATTTTGTAAATGCTGCAGCTGTCCTTCATTCATGCTAGGTGTCCTACCTACAGAGAGTTCTGCAGCTGTCTATGTAATGTCCTCCAGCTGGGGGAAGATGGCCACTTTTCTCTCATCTGTTAGCAACTTTTGATCATTTACTTCAGTTTCACTTAACAGTTTTTAAGGAAAGCCTGTGATGTCCTTTAACTTCCTCTCTTCTCTCTTGGTATCAATTATCACACATCTCTTTTAATCTGTCCCCAAAATCACTCTTGCTTTTTTCGATATATCTCTTCACTATTCACACATGACATTACTTCATTCTCTCCCTCATGAGTTACTCAGTCACTTCTAATGCATGGGAGGAAAAAAGGCTTTTCACGCTGCCTGCTGTTATATGCATTTAAGGGACTGTATCCACGGCAGAGAATAAAAACTATGTTTGGGGCAATTAAATTTACTAGTGAAGCAGAGAGTTGTCCTGACTGCAGGGCCACTTTGACATAATCCTTCCCAGAACTGAGAAAATCTCATCATTCGCTGGAGCCACAGGGAGCTGAGAGGCTCTGAATGCTTTGCAGGAGCATACCATGAAATTTATGGAGAAACCAAAGAATATATAAATATTACATATAAATATTCTTTGGCTCTGACTTCATGTAACATTCCTGTTGTCTTCTAGGGGCCTACAGATTTTATGATGCTGCCTTTTTCAGTGCAGTACCAGTGGCAACATATGGGGAACTCTGGCAAAGCATGAGTTAATAGAGAAAAATGAGAAAAGTGAGGCCTAGCTTTAAACTAATTCCTCTGATGCCCCCATGCCTAGCTTTGCCACTGGCTACATCAATAGCATTGCCCTGTTCTTCAGTCATAAACAGTTAAACCAAACAATCGTAACTATGGCAGTAGAAGTGCTATAAATTCAAGCAAACTGCTAATAATCCTACCCATTTTTTGGTAAATAGTGTGAAGTAAAGCCATGCTCAGGTGATTAGTCATTATGCAAATAAATGGAATCACATCTCAAAGTGCCATATCATTTTGTAGTCTGAATTTGTTAATAAGCTAATCACTGTGAATAATAAAAAGGATTCTTAAGGTATTTACACATGCACAATAGATGACTTTCAATCTTCTATCAACTTGGCTGCAATAAAGAAAATCAATTAAATGAAATAAAATGCCCTGTTCAGTACTATGGATTAATTGTAGCTTGCAGAGATTTCATTAAAATAAAAATCTTCTAAGAAGAAAATCCTAAACTGATAGACTTCAGGGATTTTTATTTATTTTTTATTTATTTATTTTGTCTTAACTAACAGGCTTACATATTTTCAAATGTTTTAGTTAATTTAAATGTTCCACTTGTGTGTTCCTCTTCCTGTCTATCACTGTCTTCACCAAATAAGAAATTCATGTGCTAACACAGAACAAAACTGTAATCCCTTAAGTTACACTGAATTCTTGAAAACGTAGAAAAGCAAAAGAAATTTTGATAAAAAGCAACATGGTTCAAGTGCAGTAGAACATGTTCAGAATTACTTAGTTTCTGCCAGACTGCTGCTCCAAACCACCTACCTACTAAAATTCTGCTTTACCTTCTTTCTAAAAGTTACATAAGTTATTCCATCCAAATGAAGAGAAGCTGAAACTATCTTCATTGAAATTCATTCTACATTTTTCATCACCCTCTCCCTCAGTATGTCTTGGTGACGAACAGTGGACAAATAGTGCCCAGTGTATCTCTGCATCCAAAATATTAAATTCTAGAAACATAAAATGGCCTAGGTTGAAGGGGATCCCAAGGACCATCGAGTTCCATCCACCCTGCCACAGGCAGGGCCACCAATCTCCAGATCTGGTACTAGACCAGGTTGCCAAGGGCCCCATCCATCCTGGTCTTAAACACCCCCAGGGATGGAACATCCACAGCCTCTCTGGGCAGCCTGTCTAGCACCTCACCAGTCTGCCTATAAAGAACTTCCCCATGACATCCAATCTAAACCTTCCCTTATTGAGCTTAAAACCATTCCACCTTGGCGTATCACTGTTTACTTTTGTAAAAAGTTGACTCCCCTCCTTCATATAATCCCTTTTTAAATTCTGGAAGGTTGCAATTAGGTTGCCTCTCAGCCTTAAATCTCATTATATACTCAATAATAGTAATAATAATAGTTTATATTTTTCCCTTTTGAGGAGGAAGGAACTGGAGAAGCCAAAGGCACAGAAAAACAGTGTCTTAGGGTCATTCCTCTATAGCCACTCCTTCAGTCATCCACACATTAAAAGAAAGATATTGCACACTGATATCCGTCACACGTGCAGGAAGATTCACACCTAGCATGCATAGACACAGATTTCAGAGCTGTCTTCTAGAGGTCAAACCAAGGTGATCCTGAAAAGACATTCATTGCAATAGTCTAGACAAATAAATATGCTGCTAGTTTATGCATATGCTACAGAAATCCTGCTGAATATGAAGGCAGCTAATTCTTGAAAAGAAAGACTTGGTATCTAAATTTGCTACTAAATGTCCCCAGATGACCTTACATACTGATTTAATTCTCTCATTGATTCCCACTGAAATAGGTGGAAGTATATCTGTTACATGCATTTGTGGGCATGAACCTGCCCATCCACATTCAGTGAATGTCCACTGATATTTTTTTCTGTAGTGTAACAGTGCAGGAGCATGAAAGACAATGCATGTGCAGCTTCATGCTGGAATAGCCTACTGATATTTTCCTCTCAGTAAATTTCACTCAACAGTTTCAAGAGTGTATTCTGCTGCTCTGTTCATTTAGCATGCAAAATCTTGTCTATGTTACGATATTCACCAAGGCAGGCTAACAGCAATATTAAACTCCTGAAAGAGTTAGTATTCCTTGGGGGCATAAAAGCCAATTTCCACTCAAGGCAATAGGAGTTTTACTAGCAATTTCTCTGGGTTTGACATTAAAATGCACATATATTGTATCCACAGAATCATGTTAGATCAAACATCACAGCCATCCAAAGACTTGCTTCTAAGAGCTGATGCCATGCCTGATAAATTCTTATTCACTACAGTTTATGTATGTAATATTGAGAATAGAATTATATTGGAGAAAAGAATAGTGAAAAATCACAATATCTTGTTGAGGTTGAACAATTATAATACCACTAACTACACTGTTTAAATATTCATGTTTATGAAAGACATTCATTATGTTCTTCATCTGGTAAGTTACTCTCGCTTACGCCTCATTCCAGTGTTCAGAACATTGGAAAAAATCATAAAATATTTAAATATTCTCATTATGTTTTGGACAGCTTGTATTGACAGTGTATCCCACGCTTCATTTAAAACAAAGCTTACAATTTTTGCCACTTTTAGACATGGCTGCAGCTCTTCTGAGGCTGAAAATATTTGTTACTAGGAGGTAAAATGAGCATTGCTGGGAGTACATAGATTTAAAACTAAAAGACCCTTGACTTCAGCGTAGGCTATCACTTTTAAGGCTTGCACTGAACCATTGTTTTAACTAATAGGGTAGATAACAATGTTTAGACACACTGCATGGTGTTCAGTATAGCATACAACACCATCCAGCATAACACCTGCATGACAGTGACGATGAAATAGGACCTTTGTACATTATGTTTTTCACCTTTGTACATTATGTTTTTCTAATCTCTTTGCTTGTGTCTTGTTCTGTCTCGCATTCTGCATTTTCCACCAATTACTGTACAAACCAAACAGGTACATCAGTGATTTCACGCACACAGTAAGACACCTATTCTTGAAAGTGTTATGGCATCTTTGAAGCGCAGCTCTGGCATTATTTTTGTTATGTACCTGTGCTAGGCATCTGCCTCCCTAGTGAAAAAAGAAAAAAAGCCTCCTTGCAGAAGGGAGGGTATCAGGCTGTAATATCTGGATCATCTCTGTATTTGTACTGAAATCCTTTCTGTAAGAACAGCACATTGAAATCAAACTAAAAAATTGTATGTATGTTACCAGACAGAAGCCAGACACAGGAGCTCTGAGGTTTTTCTTCGGGCAAGCTCTTCAAATCTGAACTCTTCTCTGAATATTTTGAGGAAGGCGAAGATTTTCAGGTCATATCTATTTCCAAATTACTTCTAAAATCTGCCAGGAATGTTCTTCATGCACAGGAGAGCAGTGAGCAACTAGCAACCACCACTTCGACCTAGTGAAGGCATTAGTCTTGGCAAATTTCCCCCAGTGCAAACATAAGATGCCAGTGTTTTTAACATGACTCTAGGAGCTGCAGTGAGGAGGGAGGGGGCTGCAGCTCAGCCACATCATGCTGCAGTGCCCAGGGCTGTGGACAGTGCCAACTCCCCTCAAGCCATAGGCATCAGAACAGCAGCGGACTCCCTTCTCCCAGCATCCCATATGAAGACCTTAGCCTTTATTAGCCTTCACAGCCTCTCCAGTTCACAATGTCCCTACAGTTGTAACTCAAATCTCTTCTTCAAGATGTGTCCTCAGGCCCTGTCTAGCATTTTAAGGCACAGATATAGAGAGTTTCAACACTTTTCTGTGTACTTATAACGAACAGAAAAATTGTAAATGAGTATACTATGCATAATTAATAACTCCAGTCTTCTCTCTTTCTGCATGTCACACACCCTGGGATACGGGCTCTTTACAGTGGAACACTGTATTTTTACATGTTTAGATAATGGTTTTCACAACACTTCTGATTTGAGCCTAAGGCTGTAGATAGGGCTATAACTTAAATAAAAATAATAATTTAAGTTTCTGAGAAGGTGTTTGCCCTTTGCTAAGTTGAAAGAAATAAGAGATGGTCATAGCTACTTTAGTTACATGAACTGTTGCACCCAGTGCCAGATAAACAGAGATGGAGAAACTGCATAACTTTTGGTGGCCATGGAGGATTTTAGTTCTGCTGGTCAGAGCCTTCTATTCAGAATTTCTCAGTGATGCTTCATGAGCCATTTTAACATATATGAACTTAAAAATTTCTTTGTCACTAATGGAATGACAGACAGGCAAAAGACTCTCAGCTTGTAATGATGGAAATTCTCAAGATGTGTTTTTAGAATATCAAATGCAAGATAAACCCTTCTTGGTCTTCAAAATAAAAAGACAATACAAATAATAACTTACTTTATGAAAGCCTTAGGCTCAGCATACTGAATTTTTCCAAGAGGTGATACTGAGAATTTCCCAGCAAAACTTGTTGCAGATACCTAGGCTGTTTTGAAAATAATGCCTCCTATTTATTTCCACGGAAACCACAACAGACATAGAGAGCACAGTAACATTATTTGACAGAGCAAATTCACAGCTACAAAACACTCTTTTTCAACACTATCATTACCATTAGCTATACATTTTCACCAGCTATGAACAAGAGTCTGCATGCTCTTGTACAAATCTGCACAAAGGTGACCCACTGTCACTCCTGCTGAAATGCACCACAATGTCATACTCTGTTCACATCCACTGTTTGCTCAGCAAGCATCACTGAATGTCAACGGGTGCCATTTTTTCTTCATGGAGGAATTCATTGGCACATTTTTGCTTCAAACACATTTCCATGTCAGACACCATGTTGTCAGACTGCCCCTCTGCTGCATTTGTCACACAGCAACAAAATGTATGGGAATTTTGGTGGGAAAGTTCAACCTCTGCTGCCATACCACCAACATCCTGACATCATGGACCAACATAATAAAATAGAAGGCAGCCTTTGTAGCATCACAACAGGGAAGCTAAGTAGGGTAAAATATTTGGGGGCCGTCCTACCTGAAGTACCTATTAGCTGCCATGAAGGAACAGAGTAGGACGAGGAATTGGAGAGATGCCTTCATGTGGGGATTGTGCTATCCTGTAAAACATACAGATAGGTGGGAGACTTTTCTGAAAGGGAGGAAGCAGCAGCATAATGATAGAGAAGTAATTGTTTATTGGATATTTGCAATGGAGTGTGAGGAACAAATGTAACTCTAATTTGTTCTGAAACAGAGGGTTAGCTTTCTTTTTTCTTTCATGGACATATTGCAAAGTGTTTTTACTAGCTACACTTAAGGGTTTTTTTTCCTCCTGTATGGGAACTGCGGAGTCATGGCCTGAACCTCTGATTAATCACCTGAGGCGAGCAATGAGTCAGCCCTGGGAGCACAGGTGAAAGCAATTCACCTGTGCTGCAGGAAGGGGTGGAGCCTGGCTCCACCTCTCCTAGACCCATTTAAGAGCTGACTACCAGTGGGGAAGGATCTCTCTCTCTTTGGAAGGTCTACTCTACTGGAGTTTCCTGAGTGAGCCCATGACATAGGTAAGCATCCTATTTATTCTCTTTGTCTTGCTGTGCCTAACTCTCTTGCTTATTTCATTATTATAACATCTTAATGTTATTTAGTTATATAATATTCCTTTATATAATTTTCATTGATTATACACATCCATTGTATTTTTTTCTTCTTTATATGCATTAATCATAAAAGGGAGAGTACTGCTTGCGAAGAATACCTTGAAAACTGACCAGTGAGATCCCAAACTCTAGAATGCATTTGGTATCATTTTAATAGGGAATCTTAGTTGCCAACAACTGCATCTGACAGACTGATTATAATAATAACACATTCCCTGCTTGATGCTTTTGCAACACTGACTTATTTAGTAGCAGTGAGGAAGGATTCTTCAAACCACAGACAATTGGATAAAATGAAGAACAATGCCTTCACAAATACAGGGGAATCAATGATTTCTATTTTCTGAGCAAGAATTGTTTCAATTGTACTGTAGTCAGAATTCCCTCTGGTTGAATTAGTTGCTGAAGTGGAAAATTTTATTTAGCAGCATTTGGTACAAGTCTAGCAAATCTCCACTGAGCTATGAGGAGCGGTAGAGAAAGTCTGTTTTAGCTGAGAGTTAAATTTTGGCTCCTAGTGGGGTGAATATTATTGTTAGATGCTGCAGTAGCCTGGCATGTGATCTCAAAGTTCCTTCATCCCATCCACACAGAGCAACTGCTTGTGACATGGTTAAGGACTCCTGTTGGAAATTACTCAGGCTTCTAAACTTACCCAGCTATATCTCCAAACTAAACAATTAAGGCCTTTTAATATGATAGCTTATTCTGTTACGTCACTGTTCATCAGAAGCCCCTAAGCTTACTTCATTTATTATCAGCAAGATAGAGGGCCAGGTTAAGCAGAGATGCAGGAAGACCTAATGTCAGTTTTATCCTTTATCTATTTTCTAGTTATTTGTATATGTATATAACAGTTTACATAAATATCAATAATGAGAGGCTGCTGGATGATGTTGTCATATTTCCTCTATACTGAGATATTTCCTAAAATGATCATTCTTGTCAGAGAATGCCAACTCCTTAACATTCTGCAAATTTGACCTTAGCCAGCCCAAACAGGTGCATAGGAAAAGCATTTACTTGGGAAATTGTTCAAGTTCTCTTACTACTTGACAGATACTAAGCTTTCTAGGTCTATCTTCTGTGAGAATACTCTTCTGAGAGGTGGCAGATCTCTCCTGGGGATGTTCTGCCATGTATAAAGTAGCTGGCACTTATCTGCCTAGGTGCAAACTTGTAATAATCCAAATCACTGGCCCATTCTCAAGTTACTAGGAAGTGTCTCCTTCTCTCTGGTTATTTTTTTCACTCACATTTTAGGAGAAAAAAAAAATGAGAGATTTACTGTGAAATACTGTATCCCATAGAAGATAGGAAAAATATAAATCAAGTGTGAGTGGGAAGGAAAGACCATCCCTGAGAAACTCAGAAGTTTCTGATAAATCATATTTCCGTTACAAATTTGATTTGGTTATTTTAGAGTTACCTGGGTGAAGGAATATTTTATACGTTTGTACATTTTGTAGCCAAATCAGAAATCTATGGACAATCTATTTTTAATATTTTTATACAATTTCTAGAGGTACACTCATTGGAAATGCAAGTAAAATTATGTCCTAGATCTTCATCAACTTAATTGTGATGGCTCCATTCTGGGTTCAGCTGGAATCTGGCATAGAAAGAAGGAGCAGCAAGTCTGCCCTTTCTTCTCTTTCCTCAATGTCATGTTCTGCATTAGCTGACGAGGATACCTCAGGAAGAACACAACCAAATAACTATGATGCCAGCTGGAAGGGGCACCCATTATTTCTACTGCAGTAGGTTAGCAACACTGGCCTCCCCCAGAGCACAGTTGTTCTCCTCCCCCCCAAAAAAAAAAGCAAAATATAACAGATAACAGTTTTAGCCTATTGTTTCAAGGTACCTGAACATTTTAAGTGAAGCAGAACAAGCAAGGGCAATTCAAAGTGTTATTAGCTGCTTGTCTGCATGAGGGATACATCTGGACACCATACTGTCATCATGTGAAGGGATACCCAAGCTAGCTCTCTCTGAGCTAGTTCAAGTACTGCAAGTAATAACCAGACTAGCATGGCACTCTGCCCAGACTAATTTATCTATCTTTTCAAAGGCAGGAAGTCTGACAGGTCTGCTTTATTCAGTGCCTCAGTTGTCACTAATGAGCGCTATGTAACTAGAGCCTCTGAACAGCACACTAATCAATTTAAAACAGCTCTTGCAAGAGCTCCTTGAAGTTGTGTTCTCAGCTCTGTTAATGATACAAGATGTGAATCCATCCATGTAGACTGGTTGTATAGAGTTAGCTTGCACAAAAACTATAAAAGCCCAACACAAGGTAGAAAACACATCTCCATGGCTAAAAACATATACCAGAGTTTCAGCTTCAGAACATCATTTCAGAAAATGAGTGTTGGTCCACCCAACAAGGACTGGGGACTGTGCTCCACTCGTGCTTCAAAAATCCCACCTGCAGTTGCAATGACTATGTTTCAGCTACGACTGCATTTTAAATCCTTCACCATGCTGTTAAGTCAGGCCATCAGTGAGAGGACAGCAGAGATCTCTGTCCTGTGTCTGGCTATAGCTTTGACATTTTCATCAGTTTTACACTTCTTTCATCTGTTTAATCTGTCACTTCCAGAGTCATCAGCTGTCTTCTAAAGTTATTTTCTTTAGAGGTCTTATCACTTTTTTAAATCTTGAAATGCTATTGACAAGTATGTTGCAGTCAAACTGATATAATGCAATGATGAATTAGATACAGCTGAATTCCAATATCCCAATATAATCATATTAGTAGAAAGTATTCTGTTATACACATGAGACCCTAATGAAGTCAACACAGCTGCTCATGTGTTAAAACAGTAGAATATGATCCACTGAGTTCAGCTGGATCTGGCAGCCTTCCAGATTTTCTGAACTGTGCTATTCTTGTTTCAGACATCACAATCACCAGTAGGAGCCAGCATTCAGCATCAGAGCAGCACTTTCAAGAGGTAGTCCTCTCTAGAGTTGATTAAAATAACATAACCTCCAGAAATATAATACCAACAACTCTATTTACATTCACTGCTTGAGGGGATATTATTTTACTGTACATTTTATTGTAACATTCAAAATAATTTTCATCATATCCTGAACCAACACTTTGCTTAGACCATTTGTAAAAGTCAATGAAAAAGCGAATTAATCTACCAATTTTATTTTAATGCTTCGGAAACTTTATTCTCAAACTCTCTTTCCTCTAAACTGCAATTCTAGCTGTCCCCTTAACCCATCTTTTTCTTTCATTTCCACCTCAGAAAGAAGAAATTAGAATATCTGATCCTTCTCTTCAGTTTCTGCTTTGCCCCTTCTAGAAGGTGGTAACCAATAATTCTCTCCTTCTTTCTTGGCTCTTCTATACTCCGTAACCTTCATGTGCAGCATCCAAACTACGCCTACTTCAGAGAAGATTGGTGGGGCTTTGGTTTTTTTATGTCCATACTCTCTGACAGCAGCTCTAAGATGGAGGGGTTTTTTTGCTTCTCTAAATGTCTAATGTGCTCACTTGCACTGATCACTTACCTTCTAAATGACTACAATATCTTTTATCAAAACTTGTAAAAAGAATATCTTATACAGGCAGCATCTTCCTGAAGATAATGTCTGTCTTACCAAAAGCTACTTTCAATAGCTTCTTCCACATCTATCATTAGATGTGATTTTTTTTTTTTTCCCATGATGATACAAAGATGCTTAGTCTTTTAATCAAATCTATCATTCTCACCATTATTTCAGCCAATCATTTTTTTTGCAGGTTCCCGTTTCTTTATATTATCTCTGCACTGTATCTTGAAATGTATTTTGACTGTATGCTCAGTAGGATGGAGTGGTTTTGTGACTCATTCATACATCCCTACAATGCTGAAGGAGTTATTGTAAAAAGTAGTTATAAGCACAGCAAAAGTATAAATTACAGTGTCGAGTGTCTTTAATTTATGTGAAAGGAATATAAATATTATTAACAGAAATCTAAATTTCAGCACAATTTTTTTTTTTTTACTGCATATGCTTTTATTCTTGCTACAGCTGAAATAGACACATAGGAAAGAGAATTTCTGAATGTGTGAGATACCAAAAAGCCATTCTGATGAGATAATTTGTGGAAATTATTTTAAAAAGCAACTGAATACTATTGTGGGGGGAGGGAGGGAAAGAAAAGTGAAAAAGCGACACTTTATTTATTACATTAGAAGTTTTCAATATTTTCTTATTTTTATACTGCTTGGTAGCCAGCGAGGATGATACCAGTGATAAACCAGACTAGAATGAAGTATTTTGTCATTTACCAAGAGTGATCTTGTCATTATTAAAACTAAACTTACAGTGGCAAATCAGGAAATAGGCAGAAGTTCTTTATTCCAAGATATGCACCAAGCCAAAATTATGTAATAATTACAGCACCTGAATAAAATGGGAAAATGTACTCTACTACTGCTGTTTGCTGACATACATATGGGTCCAGTACTTCAAGAAGTGTAGTTCATCCCCTCTACCTCTGAGAGACACACCAGTAGATAACTGCTTTTGGAACTAATACTGTAGCCTTAGAGAAGAACATATTAAAACATACTTTATTTTATCTCAGAAACCTTTTTGTGCCAATATGTAAATAAGATGCTAATTGAGAGGTGTGCAGGGAAAACATTTTGACACATCGGCACATAGCATTTTCAAGCAATACACAGCACATTTATCATTATGTTAATGTGAGATCCCAATGGCAGCATTGCCTTAAAGGCATACTTGAGCATGCCAAAGTTTTTTCTTTTTTAGGAGGTGAAGTGGAAGATAGATTTGTCATTCATGAAAATGCAAAGATTCCGAGTTATACAGAGCAGCCAGAAATCCTAAAATAAATTTTAGCAGCCATATTTTTTCATTTTTGAATCATGAGCAAGTTATTATCTACATTTTTTTTCCAACTTCTAGAGATGATGTAACTTAGGCATATGGTTTAAAGCAGCATTTTAAAAATAATGGTGGAGGGAGTTTGATGCAGTTTGGTTACTAAAGGCATTAAACACTGTTTTCCTTTTCATTTCCTTTCAGAAGTTATACGTAAGGAGACAATGTATAGATTTGCTAGGTAAATAAATGAGCAAACAGCAGCCAGAGAGCACCAGATCAGAGAGAACTTGTAAAATGTGCTCAAGTCATTTGCTCAAGGTCAAATCACAAGTCAATGCAAGAATTGGGGGGAAAAAAAATCAAGACTCATTATTCTCAACTTGTTTCCAAAAGTCAGATAATACTCCAAAGTTTTTTAAAAAAGTTCTAAATGTCATATAAATCTTATCTGAAAAAAGATGCAAATCTCAAGGATATAGCTTATGGTAAGGTTCAGGGAATAGCTTATTCCTTTGAGTTTTAAATAATGAGATTTAGCTATAGGCCTGCATGAGGAAATGTCCTCAAACTTTCAGATACCCAAGTTTAATTTGAAAATATATTTGACAATGATATGTCTGCATCTCCTTGCGTTTCTCCTCCTACTTATTTCCAAAAAGTGAGGAACAGAAATTGCCACGAGAACACATACAGTCTAAAGTAAATGAAACCCTTCCAATACAGTTCTTGTCAATTTGCTCAGTGACTGAATCCAGGCCTTACTACAGCAACTAAGTGCACATAATGTGCATAAATGCGTCAACAATCATTTAATATTCTATTAGGTGTCTTAGCTTTCTTTTATCTTCATTAGTGTGTTGTTCTAGAAAATTAGACCCTAGGTCCCAGACACTTGCAAACTAAGAACTATCCTCAAAATGCTCATAAAAAGATAAACTCAAAAAAAAAAAAAAGTGCTTTGTTCTTCCTTCACAGACACAGAAATTGCTTATGAAAGAATCAGAGGACACAATGGACAGAATTGTGGGTTAGATTTCTATCTTAACCAAAGCACCACATACATCTTCATTATGATAATACAGTTTGCTGTGGACCACAGCTCTACTTTCTATTATGTTACTTCGTTACAATGGCTCTAAAAAATCAGAAGGACATTTGGGATTGTCATGGATGATTATCAAATTCAGAATCAGTAAAAATAAAAAAGAATAAGAGCAGCCATATCTCTGTGGCAGTTCATATCATCAATAAAAATGTAATGTGAAGGTTTAAGGTAGGCTTATTTTGGATCATGTTCCTATGCATTTACATTTCATTATTTTTTCTTTTTTTTCATTTCTTTACTTAATCTTATGCTATTTGACTTTGTTATAATGTTATCAATTTGTACATTAAGGTAGATGATGCTGGTTTAGACTCACAAAGTTACCACAGTTAAGCAAACAAACACAATCAGCCTCTGAGAAATACAGCATTCACTGAGACCATGGCCAGAGTCTCCTTTGCAGGGAACCTTCAGTAAAATGGGCTGTTTTTATGAAAAAGAAAGCGTAAAAGTGCAATTGGAATCGCCTATTAAAGCCAAACAAAAAAGGGCATTCTGTTTTAGGAGGTTTATGAGGAACAGTATAAGCAGTGAGCAGTGGGAGACCTCAAACAAGTGAAAATAACCTGGCTGAGAAAGACAGAAATATCTATTAAAGGAAACCACAAGTTAACAAGATAATTGAAAGCAGAAAATAAATGAATTGTTGTATGGATAGAAGGCTCACTAACAAAACAACATAGGAACAGAGAATGACTTTCATTAGTTGTGCTCTTTACTAAAATGAAGTGATTTTATGTCAGCTTTGCTGCCCCAGAGCTAGTTTTGAGTCTTTTCTTGCTATTGGCATTAACAGATACAAGCTGAAAAATCCAAACCTGTGTTTTAAGTTCTTGGTAGCCTGTGCATTCAGTTCATCTACCTTTGTGACTATCAAGTAAAGCATGCAATTATTTTCCCATTATCCATAATCCTCCTATTTACAGGAAATAATTATAAAATTAATGAAATAGTCAAGGTAGAAATAAAATATACTGTCTCTAAGTTATTGGGATGTCAAACCATCAAGAAGAGACCTCCTAATCAGTACTTTCCATAGAAGACTTGCAGCACTCATTCTACAGGACAGGATGGGGCTTAGCTCAGCATGTTGCTAAACACAGGTGGCTAAACATTGCTACTGCCTCATGCTACACTCAAGTTGCTACTGTGACAACAGAAAAGCCTCTCCTATTTTTTTTCCAGTTCATACCACTGCACTCAAACTGAACTGAGCCAAATTTGAGCAGAGTGCCTGCTGTTCTTCACAGACATTTAGTCACAGTTGCCTTGAAGGCCTCCTTCTCAAGTTGTAAAACTAACATGTAAAGGCTTTTCATAAAGTAATGGGCAATATGTCTCCCTTATCTAGCTGTGCAAGTAAATACCCAGCTTCATGAGCACTGGCTGAGAAATATTAGCCACCCAAATCTTCAGGTGCTAGTGAATTCACTTGGAACTTGGATCTTCATTGTGGCATACTATAGATGATCCTGTATTTATTAATGCATAATTAAATGTAAATTATAGAAGAAGTCAAAGTACAGCTCAGAACTGAGTGTCACAAGTTGTTTTTTTCATCCTGCATTAGCATCTGCAGGCCTCAACAAAGGAATAGGCTGGGCTGTATCATGCTGTGCTGATGTGCATATATGTTGATACAGCGACCCAGGTGTGCCCAGGACAGTCCCACCATTTAGATGGGCAAGGTGGATGCAGAGCTGAACTACTGAGCAGTATGATGTCTGGAATCAGAAAGCTCTTAGTAGAAACAGCTGAAGGGCTGGCAATAACATCTCTGTATCACCCATTGCAAGGCTATTTCCCAGGGCACTGGGGTTAATTGCTGGGAATGTCAAATGAGAGAGGTTAACAGTGAGCTCAAAGAAATTGTGATGTTGCTGGTGAACTATCTGAGTGCTTGGGTAACACAGTAAGATATTTAACGTAATCAGTGTGGCTTTTTTCCACAGGGTTAATTATTTTATATGTCATTATACATGCTATACGCACATACATAGGTCACTCTGAAAGTAATGCCTTCTACTTATTTCCATGGAAGCTACAACAGAGCACAATAATGCTATTTGATAAATAAATTCTCAGCTACAAATCACTATTTATCAACACAGTCACCACCATTAGTTATGCATTTTTGCCAGCTATGAAGAAGAGTCTGCAAGCCACACTCATTAAGATCTGCATGGCTACATGGAACATGGCTTTTCTTTCATGTCACTGTCACCTGTGCTGAAACATGCTATCCACTGCCTCACTCAATGCACATCCACTGTTTGCTCTCCATAAATATTCAGCAAGCATCAGTGAATATCAATAAGTATCTTGTTTTCCACATAGATGAATTTAATGACACACCTTTGCTTCAAATGCACTTTCCATGTCAAATGCTGTTTTGTCAGGCTGCCCCTGTGCTGCCATCTGTCACGCAGCAATGACATGTAAGCAAATATTGGTGGGAAGGTTCAACCTCTGCTGCCATACCACCAACATCTGCTTCTGACATCGTAGGCCAACATAATTAAATAGGAGGCATTATTTTCAGAGCAAGCATTGTATATTCATGTTTATGTATTTATATGTACAAACAGATACATAAATAATTTTTCTCATTCTATCAATGCTGGAACACATGAACTGAGAAGATTAGTGCTTCCTGTGAGTGCCATCCTGTCAAGATGCCACATCAGCAGTTCTAAGAAAAGTGTGCTTTGCCTGTGATTATCACTATTATACTCATTTCCTTCCTAGCGTCAAAAAGTTAAATACATTTGTAATGTGGCTGATGCTTTTAGGTCACCTGCATCTAGAAGGTTCCTGAATTTTCAGCACTTTTAAGGATTACTTTGTGATACATTCTTGTAAGTAACAATTTTTTGTTCCAACTACAGCTCATTTTTGTTTTACCTCTGTGCCCCGGTTGGGAAAAGGAATATCCATCTTCTTTTCATCTGGAACTGTTATCTGACTGCTAATGATTTACTGAATGAACTATTGGTTATAACCATTCCTACAGAAATGTTTATGCCAGTTGCAATTCAGTCTTTTAATATTATTCCCTTAAATACAGCAAAAGAAATAAGAAAAACATTTTTCATACAAACATCTGGAAGTATCAGTAACATTACACGTGTCTCTTTCTATCTCTACCCAAGATAATCCACTTCAAAATTTCTTTCAAATCAAGTGCCTTTAATGATTTCCTTCTGAGTGGAAAAACACAATTTTGCTTTACCTATTCTATTTCAATTCACTGTATATGCTGTTTTCATTTTCATGTACTACATTTCTCAAATTTAACTTATTGCTATGTAATTGCCTAACATTTAAAAACAGAATGGCATTCAGTCCCAGAGCATATCACAGAGGAACCTTAACCAGCAGGAGATGCCTGCTCAATCACTGCAGCTACGGGAGAAATATAGAAAGATTTGTCTCAAAAATTAAATCATGGAGAATATTAAAAGCACCAAAGATCAGCTCTCTGAACAAAAGAGGATTTCATTAAAACCATGACACCCTGGTCATGAAGACTCAGATAATTTCATAACACCTCAAAATGGATGTTCAGTTTACCTACAGTGATCAGGATACCGTGAGCAGGTACAGTCCTTTGGTCATGATCCACCTCATAATATTCTGTAACAAACCAGGAAACACAGGAAAGAAAATGCTTGCAAGGTCTTCCTCTCACTAAAAGCCAATCCCTTTGTAGTCATTAACCTCGTACTACTAGGCCAATAGCCATTCTAACTGGGTGGCCAGAGATTTGACTCAGAAGTTAAGAAAAAAAAAGTTTTTTAAAACAAAAAGGTGGATGTTATTCAGTAGTTGTAGCGGCTACTGTCTCCTGTACCATAAATATTACTCAAGATACTCAGATGCTCTAAGCAGCTACTCAAGGGGCACAAATGATTCTGAAGAAGTCAATCATCAGCAAATAATGTGTTTGATGCCAGCATTCATTTTTCAGTTAATTCTGAAGATTTTTTTTTTTATCTGAAGGATTTAAGGTACAGTAAAGACTCTTTTTCTTCTGTGTTATACCCATATCAGTCCTGTGATAACTACTTTCTTCCTTATCAGAGAAAGAGACCATCTCAGAGTCTGGATAAGTCTGTCAGGATTTACTGGGACTGCTTTGCATAGTTTCTCAAAGATCCAGTAGATCACACAGGATAAAGCAGATTCTGCTGGGAAAGTTATGAAAGCCTTTCTTGCTTTGGCCTGCATGCTAGCTTTGTTCTTTCTTTGTATAAAGTGGGATTCATTTCATTACTAGAAAATTAGCAAGTAGCACATTTATCATTTACACTGTTCATGAGCACACAGATATTACACCTGGTTGAACCTATGTGTCTCTAGTAGTTACAATCCAAAAACTTCATAGTTCAGGTTCAAGTAAAGCAAGTAGCGCAGCTGTCAGCATGAACCAGCATTGCTCCTGCATGCTACCAGAGCCTGAAGTGGTTATTCCAACTAACAAGATTTAAGATGCAAGATCCATGATGTTGTGCTGAGGCATTTGTTTAAATCCAACTATTCTTTAATAAGTAGAAGTTCAACAGAGGGTTTAGCTGTTTGACCTAAGCAGTTCAGCACTTGAATCTTGTCAGTTTACCACTAATTAGACAGAAAAAGAGAGAACAAGTGCCAAAACTGTGGGAGCATGAGAAAAATACCCATTGTGTAGACATGAAGGTACAACTCCCTGGTGGATAATGAAACTATAGGTGATGGTTGACGTATGACAGAATAGGAGGTCCTTAAGTGTGTTCCCCAGGGACCAGCAGTGGATCTGGTCTTGTTCAATGTCTTATCGGTGACCTGGATGGAGGGATAGAATGCTCCCTCAGCAGGTTTGCTAATGATAATGAAGCTGGGAGGGGTGGCTGACACACCAAAAGGCTGTGCTGTAATTCAGCAAGATCTCTGGTTCAGTGGAGAGGAACCTGATGAGGTTCAGCAAGGGCAAATGTAGAGTCCTATAGTAACGGAGGGATAACAGCTTTCATCAGCAGGGGCTGATATGCTGGAAGGGAGCTCTGCAGAGAAGCACATAGTTGGCCAGGTGGACAACAGGTTGACCATGAGGCAGCAGCATGCCCTAATGGTCAAGAAAACCAATGCTATCCTGGGATGCATTAAAAGAAGTGTGACCAGCAGCAGGGAGAGGGAGGTTATCCTCTTCCTCTACTCTGAGGCCACATCTGTAGTATTGTGTTCAGTGCTGCACTCTCCAATTCAAGAAAGACAAGGATACCCTAGGAGTCCAGTAGAGGGTCACTAAGACAATGAGTGGCCTGGAGCATCTCCCTTATAAGGAAATGAGAGAGAGGTAGTGGAGTCTTCTCTTGAGATATTCACAACTCACCTGGACACTTTCCTATGTTACCTAACGTATGGAACCTGCTTTAGAAGGGATTTGGACTAGATTACCTGTAGGGGTCCCTTCCAACTCCCCCTACAATTCTGTGAAGGGCAGACATATTAAAAATGAAAGGTCCTAGCGAAGCTGCTCTGCTGCTCTAAGTACTCACATGCTCTTTGAAATGTGTTAGTTAATTCATAATCTGACCTTAATTAATAGCAATAATAAAACTGTGGTATTTCTTCATGACTTTAAATTATTCTCTCCACCCAAGAATGCAAAGTTTTGCAAAGAATGCTGCAAGAGTGGGTAAAAATCCATCTACACCTCCCAGTCTGTGTAAGAATGATGATCTGATGTTGTATTAGCATTTAATTTTCTTGCATTAATCATGCACCCAGCATGCTTTCTTCATCCATGAAAATGTATGATTTCTGTATTCATCTTGAAGCTGACATTGCCAAGCCCCACACATACACACATTATCCCTTCTCACAAACAGCAGGCCAACACAGAGCACACATTCTTGCCTCTGAAATCAGAGTATATAACTGTATACAAAACCACATATTTGATTACTAGGATAACCTAACAGAAAACTTTCCAAACAAAAAGCTACTATGTTGTGCAGTTAATGATCTTTTACTGTGACAGCATCTATGTAAATAAAGGCGTTCTTGCTTTGGCTGTGACTCCCCTTGTTAATTAAAGAATTTGCCTCCTTTACTTGAAGCATTCACCTCTCTTCCTTTGTAGTGGCTGGAAACTATTTGTTCAAACAATTTCAATGTAAGAAATGCCACTAATCAAAAGCTTATTTCTTAAATATATAATAACATCTTTGACACCATTGTTTTAAGAAAAAAATAGTATTTGCAATTCTTTCAGATACACATTTGCTCAGCTAATTTTGATTATGGATTTTAAATAGATTAGAACCCTTATCAGTATCTGAAAGGATATAGCAGAGGAAAAAAGTTTACTAGGAATTTTCCCACTTTCAGAAAATGCAGTGTGGTGGCGTTGCCTTATTTCAGTAGTTCTTCCCCCTCTGTGGAAATAATAAATTTATGTGCTTTCTTTGTTTTTAGGAAATATGATTTATTTATTTCTCATAATAGAGGTGAAAGAGTTTGAGCAATGAAGAGATTTAATTCCTGTCCTGTATTCAGGAGAATTTCCTGCAGCATGTGTGCTGCCTCTTAGGCATCTCCCATAGCATATCCATGCCTTCAAGCCACTGAAGGCTTGGCTGGAATCTAGTTCTTGCTACAAAATCCCCATTGTGTACCATGACTTTTAAGTCTTTGAGCCTGTGCCTGCAAAACAGCTGGGCAGTCTTAGAGAGATTTAGGGGCTTTAGATTTAATACTGGACAATGTGCCCCAGTGAGCTTAGGAATAAGAAATACCAAACCCAAGCATTCCCATGGAGCCTTCTGCTGGCACTTGCTCTGAGGCCCTAACTCCAGGCTTTCTCTCATCTTCCACCCTATGTCCAGGAAAGCATTTGAGAAAGGAAATTCTTGTCATTGGAAATAACTTGGAAATATCATTTTAACTCCTCTGACATCTTCAGAAAAAAAGGATAAGACTTTCCTAAATTTGGCAAGAAAAAAGCCTTAGCCTCCTTGATGCTGTCAGTGAGGGTGGAGGCAGGGAAAAAGCTTGTATTGACTGCATAAGGTTAACTAACTGCAAAGGGGCTGTGAAAATATATTTTTTCACACAGCTTTAGAAAAAAAAAGATGCAGGCTTCAGAGATGCTAAAATGTTGTTTTGAAGTTGTAAGATGTGTCTAATGGCTTTAGTAATACTGCTGTGTAAAGTTGGAACTCCAGAAGTTATCCAATGCAAATGCACTGGAGGGGCATAAGAAAATATATTCTTCATGTATGAACTGTGTCCTAATCTGTTTTTCTAACTATCAGCTTTTATCAGTTGATTAGATCCAATAATCCTCTTACAAAAGTGTGGACAGTCTACTTCTGGAAACAATGTGATTTGATATATTTCACACACACTTTTTATCTATGATACAGCTGAAGCATAATTTTTATAACTCAAAGTGTGCACACACAGGTTTTTATCTAATAGATTCTGGAAAGGCTATATTAAAAGTACCGCAGGTTTCTTAAGTCCTGTTCAATGTTTCCCAATATCATCTGTAAAAAATGTTCTGATTTGATACGGGAAGTGATCCCTATCAGTTCGACTGCATAAAACTTCTAGAGCTTTCATTTTCATGCACTTTCACATTCTTCACGACCAGTGGTATTGATATGCCATATAACAGCCTATCCGTAGGATGACTGCAGTAAATAAGTAGTACTAAAAATATCATAAAGATTGATCTCATTTTTTTTTGCCCAGTTATCCATGCTCAAATTATTAGACAGTTCCCATGGGCATAAACATGATCAAAAAAATGCCTTTGAGAAGCAGTGCAGAACATTCTGGATGAACACTGACGCTGGGGGATAGTTGGGTAAGCACAACTTTTTATACACATCCAAGTAATTTAAATGTGAAAAGAGTGCAAGACCAGGAGGATTGTCTATGGTCATCTAATCTTGTGAACGAGACCACTCAGGGCTGCCCTGGCTAGTTTGTTGAGGTCTCAGCTTGATTATTGCTACCCGAGTGCATTCTGATGCAGATCCCACTGGCACCATCGTGAACACATTTGTAAGCTTATCTTTCAATGTAACACAGCTCCACTGTGCTCCACAAGAACTGGTCTAATCTGTAGTAACAGATCAATATGGCTGCGTGCTGTAGCCTTGATGTGGCAGTTTATGTGAGCTGCTTACCTGTGTGCACCAGGGCACTCTGAGCAGCTCCAAGGCCATCTTCTCACTGTCCTCACATGCAAATAATTCCCAAAATATCCAGGACATTGTAAATGGCTAGGTGCAATCCTCACTGCCTGTTAAGCTATGAAGAATAGCTTCTGCAGCACTGAATACAAACACAGAGGACAAATAAGAATTTTCCATTAAAAAACGGAGACATAGGAATGCTGGGTCTAGAGGATTGAGGTACAGGCATGGGATAAAGAGGTGAGCAGTTTCCCAGGGAGCAGCAAGGAGCTCTGAAAATAAAGAATGCAACAGCAATGTTTTGAGAACTGTGGAGCAAAGAATTCATGGGTTTAGGGCAAACCAACAGAAGCAAAAAGAAGATGGATCTTTGGTTAGAATACTGGCACCATTTCCCTTTGGCTTAAGCTCCCTCTATTAAGTATTGGCTTTCAGGAAGGAGATGAAGCAGTTTGGTAACTTTGGTTTGGTAGTATATCATATAGCACCAATAAAACTGTAATGGGGGAGGAACACCCATTCCCCAAACAAAAGCATTCCCAGCTAATGAAAACTGTGACAGAATCATTACCACCATAGGGGTTCTGATTATATCTGTTGATACAAGATTGATTTTTCTTGGCCCACGGTCAGCTGCTATCTCAGAAAACAGCTCGCAGCCAGATAGCCCACAGGGGGTTATTTTAGAGCCACTGACCTAGGCGGTACCGTTTGGTTTACTGTTTTCTTGTGAGTGCTCCCAGACATTTTGGTGCCTACATAAGTATGGAACTAGCCAACAGCAGCCAATGCAGGTCATAAAACACGGTAATAGAGGATTTCCATTTCAGCTGTGACTCTGTCCTGAATTCAGGGCGGCTGCCTATGAAGCACTAGAGTTAAGGGTGTTTATGCTTCAGGAGAAATTTCTAGCCCGTACAGTAGTTGCAGCTTTTATCTTTTTGGCTTTGATCTCCTGCGTATCCTACGTTACATCATTTTCCCCCTTCTCACTTTCTCTCTGAAACAAAACATTTATGCACAAATTAGGAACTTTAAATAAATACAGTTCCAAAGAGCAATAAAATAACAGCTCCATCTCAGATATAATTTCTCAGCAAACACGGTAAATTCCATCCTGGCTAACTCCTTAGCTCAAACTTTTTATTTCACTTTTCCAAGCACACTATGTTCCTCTGCAGTTTCTCATAATGTCTAGCACAGCTAGACTGGAATTGTGAGTGTGAATGCTAATATCCTCCTTGTCTTAACACAGCACTAAATGAATTTGACAATGCTGTTATCCAACCGAAGCACGAGTCTCACTAACAAATTGCACAAACTCCATCTTATGGTTTGACCCACTGGTTAAACTCAACAAAAATTCTGAAAGGAAACCCCAGATTAATTAAAGCTCTCAATAAAATTGTGTGGTATTCCAAAGTTTTAACATAGTTGAGGAAAGTAAGGCAGAACTTATTCCTTTTAAAAACTCCATCCAAGCTCAGTATCTGAGGAATTGCTAACTGTGCATTCTTCTGACTTGTGCTTTCCACTCTTTACCATGTATGGAGTTCTGCACAAAGAAGTAAAAGCCAAGCTGATTTTCAAAGCTGTCATTTAAAACCTAAGTTCAGATTGTAGAACTGTTGTATCTCCAGCAACAATTCTCCTTACAGATACTTAGTAAGATCTTTTCTAGCATCTCTAATTGCCACCTCCCACTACATTTCAAAACTTTATTTATCATCAAAATACTTCCTGTTACCCCATAGCAGCAAAAGCATTACCATCTTACAGATAAAGACCCGAGGCATGAAGTCATTACATGATTCACCCAGTGCTACAGCAGAATTTTGAAACACAGCCAGTTTTTCTCCCATACCAAAGGACAGCATTTATACAGATACTAGGAACCTAACAATAAAAACTTAAAACAGCATGTTAGGAAAGACATCTGGTATGATTGGCTCAGCCAGACATAATGAATTGCGTGAAAGACTTATGAATTACATAAAAGACCAATGAATTACATGAAAGAATGATGAAACCATTGAGTGTACTGTGCTGAGTTCCATTAAAAGCGTACCTGTTTCATAGTAAGTGACAGCTCAGAAAGGCAGAAGCTTGACTGCTTGAAGTTTAAACAGTACTAGATAAATCACAAATTGGAATACTCACAGAATGAAAACATGGTTAAAGTTGGAAGGGGACATACTTTAACTTGGCAGACCACACGAGGAGTTTCTGCTGAGTTTCTCCTAAATCTATGCCCTATTCAGGTAGCCAAGCTACTAGCCCTGCCCAAGTGACCTGAGCCAGGTGAGGGCAGCAAGGACGTGCCAGGCTTGCTGTGCTGGGCACTTTTAGCGTGGTTGCATCAGTTCTGATGCTTCCCAGGCCTGCTGGTGTAATCACACTCATGCAATACCTTTGCCATAATTCCAAGTTCAGCTATTGCTTAAAATTAGTCAAGTAGCAAGTCTAGAAATTACTCTAAAATATTTATCCATGAGAAGATTACAAAATGATCCATTTGAGTTTATGAATACTTACAAGAAAGAAAGAATATAGATCAGACATTTTTTCTAAGCTAATATGACACAGCAAGATGTTGCCAGTGGATGGAAACAGAAGCTACATACATTCAGTGATTTTAATTGATGCAGTTCTTTCAACTTTAATGCATGCCTCATGGTTTAGGGATTTTTCCTAAGCCTCCAATTATTGCAATTATTTCATGGCTGTTTCCACTAAAAAATAACTGGAATGGAAGAAAGCAATGCTAACTCAAACTTCTGGACATGCAAATATTAGAGATGATTTGGCCTGTTGTTGTGGAAAAGGCTGAATTAGATGTCTGTTATTGTTCTTCCTCAACATGAAATACTTAAATATATATATTTGACACATATCTATGAATGTCCAGTTGCATGTCTCACCCACAGTGCATCCTGGAGATACACTGTCAGCCTCACACTGACATATCCCACAGTGTGTGGCTTTCAGCCACAAATCTTTGATACTGCTATTTAATAAAGTCTGTAAAAAAGAAAAAAAGAAAACAAAACAAAACATGGAAAATTAAACAAAGTAACATTTTTGACCATGCATGACTACTCTGAGTCACTGTTTTACAGATAAATGAGGGCTGATGAGGGAGCACAGCAGTAGTCTTAAAGTCAGCACATAATCTTTTGGAGAGAAAAAAAGACAAAAAAAAAAGACACACAATTCAGTCCTATTAGCATATGTTGTATAAGGTTGTTTTTCAGTCATGTCAGACATTATCTGATGTAACGAGTTCTGTCAGCAGCGTGATGTGGCAGCACAACACGGTATGACAGAACCTCAAAGAAAGTGATTGTTTCAGGTCTGTTTTGTTTAGAAACACTATCTTTTCACTGGTTCCTTACTTTGAAATAGTGCCAGGCTGGTGCAGGCTCACACTGCTGGAAGATACAGATATTTTTGCCATGTTGTCAAGATGTTCCTTCTAGACATATTCTGTAAAGTTTGCAGGATTGTCACATGTGTCTCATTAAATGAACTGACATGCTGAGGTAGCAACATAGGTTACTATTTATAGAGCCCTACTGTTTCAGGTATATATATATCAGGTGGTGCCAAATACTATGCAGAGTTATTCGTACATTTCAGAGCTGTAAATTTAGGCTCGGAATATAGTAATTTTGTAGAAAGAATTGAAAGTGTGAAGCACAGTGAATGAAGAAAAAGGAGTTGAACTGTTTGTGACTGCCATCTTAATGCTCTGTTTTGCATACAGCTGCCCATTCACTATGATACTAAATTCTCTTATTTGTCCCATCTAAACTGAAGTCTTCTTGCCTAATGTCACTGTAATGTACTTGGTCCACTGCTGACATCTCACTCCACGCCAGCAAAAGTGATCAAGTGTTTACCAAGGACCATGCTTAGTTCCTCATTCTCACAGTAAAGCCTTCAGGGCAAGCTGCAGGAATAGAGGATGAAGTTAAAATAATACAAGAAAGTTTTATGCATTAACTTTGATTTATTTGGATAAAAATAATGCCAATTCTTTAGTTGTCCAAATGGGCCACCATATTTCTAAGTAGAGTACAAAACAAGGGAGATGTAAGTGAGAGAGATATGACATGAGACATAAGTGGGAGAATATGAGTGCCCACTTGCCATGATGCTTCTCTAGAAAGGTATATTATCATTTATCAGGACAGGAAAAATTAAAGGCACTGAGACTTTTTCAGTCAAATAAAAACTAAATGTAGCATTTTTTCCACCAGCATATCAATATGAGTTAAAAGAGGAAAAGCCCTCTGCAGTGATTGAGATATGACCTACACCTACACATTTAAAGAAATATGAGTTGAATTTCACAATGTATATCTAATTACCTAGAAAAGGAGATGAACTGCTGTCTTCACACTAGTAGGTTTAGAAGTTTTATACTTAGACTGAGTTATAGATAGAAAATACCTTCAAAATATTGTAGGCAGTTAAGAACACAGCACAAAAAAAAGTCAGAATAAAACAGAGAGATATGTTATATCTGAAATAAACAAAAGAAAAAAGTTCATAATTAAACACAATATATATCTAATAGGCATGGTAAATAGGATCTACATCCATAACATTACTTATTATCAACACAGACTTGAACAACTCACAGAAAAGAAAAATAAAAGAAGATGAAATTAAAAAAAAGAAGAGGAGGAAAAGCCCTACAACGAGGAAAGTTATAGCAGACAGATTTTATCTTGAAAACTTCTCCCATCTCCCTCCACCACTTTCAAAGCTGGCTGAAGAAACTTGGATACTTCTATAACTGGCCAAAAATTGGCAGGAGTATTCAGTATTGCAGTATTTTTCACTTCACAGCTCTTGGAGCATTTTTTGTAAGACTTCTTATGAATCAGTGCAGTTTAGATAACCGTCGATATGCTACACTGAAACATAAAAATAAAACAGCACAAAAATGCATGTGACAGAAATATACAGAGATTTGTACAAAACAAAATAGATGAGAGACGTCATGCTATGATGTGCTTCATCTCAGTTCTTCCATCTTTACATGCTTGTCTCTTTAATATATTCAGGTGTGATTTATTCCATGCCTTTATTTCTAAATATAGAAATAATTAAATGAAGTGAATCTTTTGTTTCCTGTTGCCCTTTGAAGTCCTCAGCACTCATGGGAGCCAAGAAAGCCTTTCAAAACCTGCTCCATGTACAGTAACAGTTATTAATGTAAATTGCATTGATAGTTCAGAGAAAGTCCAAAGGGGAATCAGAACTTCTGCCTTCTTTGTGGAGCCAGCACAGCACTGCACCAGATAGTGTAAAAGGAACTGTACTTAGTTACCTCTGGTTGCTTTTTCTCAAGGACTTTGAGAAACAATTGTTTGCCTTATTTGTCAATAGAGATATGATTGTTAGCAAGTCAGATCTATAATTTTTTTTATGTGCTCAAAATGCCGTTTCATCTTTCCCTGATTAATAGAGATAGTTCCCCTTATAGTAGGTCAAAATGATTCTGTAAAAGAAGATATTACAGATTTACAGTTTTTAGAGGAAAAGGGAAAAAGGCAAAAAAGAAAAAAGGAGGGAGAAAAAAAAAAAAAAAAGAAGAGAAAAAAATAAAAGAAAAAAAAAGAAAAAGAAATGTGAAAAAGGAAAAAAAAGGAAAAAGCAAGTGAGTGCAGCATACAATGGGAATCAACCAGCTCTTCCTTTGGGACTCTATCACTGCAGCTCCAGGGTACAAATGATTGTTCCTCAAAGATGACTGATCTACAGGGTAGGCACATACAGGGTCTTTGCATCAGGGAGGGTTTACCACCACTGAATTTTGCACTGAAACAGAAAAAGGGCTTGGTACATGTCCCACTGTACAGGACCCAGAAAGAGCATCTCAGCAGCAGGCTGGCTGTCAGGTGCCTCTTCATCACATCCAGAAAGGATCATTTAAATGCATTAGCCATAACATAGCAAGATGATACCCTCTTGAAACCACTCCCATTACACACAGCACCACAGCTACAGATGAGGCACAGTGATCTCCTACAGTAATCTCTTACATTATATTCATCTGATATCAGTACAATGCCTCCACTTTCACAAGCTGTTATGGCAGGAATTGCTCTTACCATCCAAGATAGCCCCTCAATGCTCTAGAAGCTATTGGTTCTAATTACACAATATAATGACCAAATATGCTTTCTTTTTTAAATAATTTTATGTACATTCAATCTAATGGGCAAGTATTTTCAAAAGTAAATAAATTAACCAACTCTTGTAAAACCTACACAACACAATTCCACAATCTGCTTGCAGTGCATTAATCAGGTAACAGTGTATGTAAATATTGATATGCAATTTAATCTTGTAAACTGTCCACAACTAAAGACATTCAGCTTCAGGGATTCCATATCGGGCTGTAGGTCCATGTTCAAGTATAAAATCCACTGCCTTGTGAAGCAGGTAAACATGAGTTTAAGACTGTACTTCTTAATCACCTGAACTACAAACTTGAAAAATATATCAATAATAGTTTGCAATTAAAGGTAGAATCACTGAGGAAGGAGCTGTGCTTCAGAGCAGATAAAAACAAGAGGGAAAAAGCAGATGTTAACATCAAATATAGACACCTGACCAATGCACTGGCTTTGTGCATCCAGGCTGAATGCACTTCTAGACATGTTAGTAATGTTTGCAGTGGTCTTAAGGGAAGAACCGCTAATGGAAGAACGTTCATCATAACCATACAAGCTGAACTGAAAGCACAGCAATGTTAGCAAAGTTAACAACAATAAGTAACTACAAGGAATGTTCTGTAGGCAAAGAAATATCAATCTCTACCATGGTAGGAATAAAACACTTTAAAATATCCCACTTGGAGGCAGTGCTTTAATGATATACCCGGTCCACTCACTGAGCTGGTGGCACACCTGGGAAAGTATGTTTAAGAAAGAGCAAAACAGGCAGAGGAAGAGTGAGAAAAAATAGTGTGAGAAACAACTCTGAAGTCAGAGAAGGGAGAAAGAGGTGCTCAAGGTGGAGTCTCCTGGAAGAGTGCAGCCCTTGGAAGAGCCACACAGGAACGAGGATAGAAGAGGGAAGTGGTGGCAGAGAGTAGATGCTATGGTCTGCCCACAGGCTCCATTTCTCTACTTTGCCCAGATAGGAGAAAGGTAGAGGAGTTCGGAACAAAGTTGAGCCTAGGAAAAAACGGGGGAAGGTATTGTTCTATTTTGGTCTTTCTTTCTCACTTTCCATGATCATTTTCATTGGCAGTAAATTAATCTTCCCAAATACATTTTTTTTCTGACCAAGATGGCAATGATATGCCTTTCCCTGTCTATATCTGGACCCATGAGCTTTTTCATCCCATCCTCTCGCTCTGTGCTACTGAGGAGGGGGAGTGACAGAACTGTTAGGTGAGCATCTGGCTGCTGGCCAAGGTTAATCCACCACACACATCTATTGAATTCATTGTATCCAAGAAGAATAAGGATTCAGTTAGAGCCCAAAAATCCAGCTGATGCTACCAGCACCTGCAAATGCATGAGTCTTGCTAATTTTCTCAGTAAATTGTCAGATACGCAGCTGGAAAAGCAGTTCTGTCTTAAGTTTTGAGGTACAGAGATTACAGCCAAACCAGCTCAACCAGCTAATTTCTCTCCTCTCACATCCCAAGAAATATCACTTGAAATTGAGTTGAAACATCTTATTTCTGAAAAGAAACCAGTGATTTATGAAGAATCCTGATTTTTGCTTTGGTTAGAGATGGCTTATGAATTGTAACACATAGAACAGACATGCTCTTCTCTTGCCTGGTCAGGGCATTGGTTTGATAAGTGAACCACTTATATGCATGAATTGATTTGTTACCTTATTGAAAGCTTAAAAACAATTTACAATCCTTCAAACAGCTGCTTTATCTGACTCCCACTCAATAAGCAGCAAACAGTGGCTTATAACGTTGACTTTAAAAATTTTTACTTAAATACCTGTTACCCTATTGTGAAGGTCAAGAACAAGATGCATAAATCTTCTAGGGACAGAGAGTACGTGTGCAAAACACAAAGATGGACTGGAGCTAGAGGAAATAAATTCACAATGCAATAATGAGATATTATACAGTTAAGAGAAAAGTTCACCGCTTTCTTTTAGAAAAAGACTGTGTATCAAAACCTCAGAATTTATTACTGTGATAGACATCATACAGAAGGCACTATACGTGTCTTTTAACGTAGGGAGGTTAGTCTTCCTATCAGGGCAGTGTGCATTTCAAACACAATATTCATTCATTTATGTTCATTTGAATAAAGCCAAATGTACACAAACGAAAAATATTAGAAAAGCAGTAATGAACATGAGTTCAAACTAAACATACTCTCCTTTTTCATATTCTATATCCAGGTGGAGCTAAAAGATCTTCACTCAATCCAACTTTTCATATTTCTGTACAATGAGGTCCCAGATCCAGGAATGATTTTTTGCTGAGTCCTTATTTTCTGCAGAAATCACTGCACACAGTTGCCTTGCTAGGTAGTATTTTCCTGTCAGCGTATCTACCAGGCCATAATAGGAATTGACTCTGGTCCATGCCAGCAGGATGCTTTTCTCTACTAGACTCATATGCAAATTAAAATCTTCCTGTATCTTACTTCAGAACTACTGCATTCCCTCATTGCTGCGACTTCTGCTGGCACACACTATGTCCTACAGTGCTGCTGACCAGTGTTGCTTTCACAACTGCGTGCATGAGCAAGGCCAAGAGAGTCACCTTCTGCATACAAAAAAAAAGATTAATTATTTCATGAACTCTAAGTTCCTGAGTATAGGGAACTGGAGCAAGAGGGCAAAGCTGTCTGCAGAGTCCCTGGAATAAATGAGAAGAGCCTCGGGGCTCCTGGAGGCAGTTCAAGCAGAAGGAGCAACCCACACTATGCCCCTTGCACCAATGCCCCATTAGAAGTCAGAGCTCAGGACATCTACCTCTCTGGAAGGAAAAGCCTTGCAACAATCGCAACACGACATGCAGGTTTCAAAATTGTTCTCTGGTTGCACTGTGTGTGTGCCTGGCTTCTGAGTGCCTTACACTCTGCAGACAAACAGTGATGTACTTTGTGAAAGTATGCAAAATGCATGCCTCATTAGACGCTCAATTCTGCAGCGTGCTCAGGGCCCCTGTGCCTCAGATCAGGTACTCAACCACTCACAAAACTACCCTCGGTGATGCTCTGTGCTAGCCAAAGACATCACCATCATTACGCTCTGCACAAAGTGCACTTGTCATAATCAAGAGAGAACCAAAGTTCTGTGCTGCAAATTGGCAGTTTTCTGACCTGCAAACTGTAAGCAGGGGCTGTGCAAACGGTAAACCATGGATGAAGGCTTTCTGAAGTTTGTATGAAAAGAATCCTCATTCCAAAAATAACACAACATGCAAAGCAACTCTGACAGAAACAAGGACAGTGAAAATGAGAAATCAGGCTCCTAAGGATGTCAAAGTATTTTCCCCAGCAGCCCTGCATCTGCGTTTTTCAAAGTTCAAATTTACTGTGAACAGCTGAATTTCCTGATTCTCCTTCATAATTTATGTCTAACAAGGCATTCATGTAAGGCTTTCTGATCATCAGTTTATCCTTTAATAAGATATGATTTTTGGGACCTTTACCTAACCAATTGTGCTTTGCCAGCCTGAGATACTTTGCACAGCATTATTACCCACTGACAGGGATCACCATGCAGTGACAGAGCAAACGGCAAGGCAGCAGAAGTCAAGAAAGGATTGAAAGTAGATAGATCTGAAGGGTGAAAGGTTGCATCTGGTCTTCAGTACTTCCAGATTGTTGTTTCAAAATGCATGTAGCTTGTTTGTAATTGGAAGCGTGAGGTGTTTTGAGTCTGGCTTGTTTTAATGATTGTCAGCTATACTGAGTATATTTTTTAAGCAGAAAGCAGAACACAGTGATCATTACTGCCTCACTTACTGGCACTGGAGGCCATTAAATAATTAGCATTTTCCAGTCTGCAGAGCTGCAGCACTAGCATTTCTATTACTCTAGGTACAGTAAGAGAAGCTCATAACATAATAAAACATAATGAGTTTGTAGCAGAGCCTTTTCCAGATCTGCACTACTGGTAACCTTAGATAGTATGACTGTATCATTGATAGATAACAACAAGATGGCTGCTTTGCAAAAGATCATCAGTTCTTTATTTGGCAGTGACTCCCAAACACTGGAGTTCACTCCTGTGAGGAGTTCTGTGGGTTGCTCTTTCTACAAAAGTACAGACACTAGCTAGAATAAAATAAAAACTGAGCCAAATTTTTACCCAAGATCTGAATTCATATTTTTACTATATCTTCATGATTTCTCCAGTTTTACTTTCTTGATACTGCTTTTCATTCTTTGATCTTTACATCATTTAAGGTTGATATATTCACAGTTTGGACCCATTTTCTCTTTGCATTTCTATCTAAAGTGAGACTAAGACAATTTCTAATTAACTGTGCTATTTTTTCCACCATAGCAAGAAACAAAGCTGAAATTTCCAAAAGAAACAGATGCTACTTGGTTCCCAGGTGCTAGCTGGAATGCGGCCTATATTGGTTACTATTTTTTGTTGCAGTATCTAAGGCTTAACAGCAAGGTTGTTATCTGCCTTTAATTAGCACAATGACTTTACATTTCCCGCCATTTTCTTCACCTATTTGTTCCACAACTGATTCAATGGAAAGTAATTTGAAAGTGACAGAAGGTAAGATGCTGTTTTCCAGTTGGATCTAACTGTAGGTTTTTTTTCTTTTTTAAAGAAGGAAATGTTAACTGTCTGTCCACACATCTCTCATCCAACCCAGCTGGAAGGACCACCTCTGTCATTGCTTTTCCAGCAACTAGCATTGGAGGTGACACGTCCTGCTCCACAGCTCCCAGGTCTCCTCCCAGTGCAGTAGGAAGGGAACACAGCTCTGCGTGTCCTGCATAGGACCACCCACAGCTGCTCTCACAGGCTGCATCAGCCTGACAAACAAGCATTAATTACTGTGTCCATTTGTGTGCTAAATCTAACTGCACTCTGTCTGAGGAGAAAATTGCATAAGAAATCAATAAGCTGAAAGAAAATGGCTATAAAAATACAGTTCTTTAAGTGGAAGGAAAGTAAATTGCCCATGTTGCTCAGGTAGTTTTGGATTTGTTGCCTGTTTCCATATGAGAGATTTCCTTCCCAATAACTTAAGACTCAGAAATTATTGTTAGTCAGTGTAAGCCTAAAAGTCTGATGCATTAATCTTTGTACACATTCCCTTCTATTGCCTCTTGCTTTATTTATGGAAATCATTTTGCTAGAGTAATACCATAAGCTATACAACTTGTTTTCATGAGGAACTGAACTTTTAAAAAATAGCTCAAAATAAAAATAGACATGAAATATAATTTGAAAAGCATCGCATAACAATTACAAATATTTATTACTTGTAGTAAATATTGCCCTGGTTTTTATGTAGGTGAAGCTTTTTAATACTGCTACAAGCCACTATTTATATCTCTTCTCTGTCATTTAGGAGTTTAAAAGCTCTCAAGTGCCTCCTCCTCTCTTAGACAATTCACAGGACACCCATATCCTTTAACACGTCACCCATATAAGTAACATCTCTGAAAATGAACTCTGACTACAGGTGAAAGCTTTGCCCACAGCATAGATAGCAGCTGGAAGAAAATGGCAGGAAAAAGTATGTAAACATTATAGTGCTTACAGTGCCCATTCCATGAACTAAATACAGCAGATTATGAAAAATGAGCAAATCAACTGAGCTTGTCTTGTACTTGTGTAACTGGAGCTGGGTGTGCAAATGGCATCTTCATGCACTACTTCTGCACTCACAGGTGTAATCAGAGGCAGGTATATCAGGTGTGCAATACCTTTGCCTTTACTTGAATATGGCATTTTATGAAAAACTGACTAAAACCTGATGCTGACATACATACTGGGGGGAAGGAGGAGTAAAGAAATTACGACTTCCGTATGGAAGCCTCCATCTAAACTTTCCCCACTGTGATCAGTTGAAGCATCTCCAAGTTTGCTGTTCTTCAAGAGAATATTTTGATCTACTGGATTTAAAAATGCTCCTTGGCTAAGGCACACAGACACCACCGTCAGAAATCACGCAGTCAAGATCGTATATGTATCTCTGAAAGATCTGTAGTATAAATGATACTCCCTGATCCCTCACCCCTGTCTACCCACCAAATAAATAAAGCACTTAAGTTACCACAAAAGTAGCTCAAATTTGATCCATAGCCAGCACTTAGGAAAAGGTTTAGAAACAGCCTCACTTCTTATTTTTCATTAGCAATTCAAGCTTAGCAGTGATTGATCAGAATGCTATATTCTAAACATTCTTATTTCAGCAGCAGAGATCAGCATCAACATCCAAAGTAATTAGCTTATAATACTTTGGGTAAACAGCTTTGAAACCTCTCTGCAAACTGTTTGCTAATTTTAGTATCAGTATATTAATAAGGCTTCTTATTCTTCATTGGCCTTGCAGAATATTATACAATAGTTTGTTTCTTCTTCACTTAAAAAGTTAGCATTTATTATCCTGAGTATTACATAAACATGTGCTTCTACGGGAGCTGAACTCAGTATCACTCTGCTGTTAGCCCAGAAACTGCTAAAGACCTGGGAACACTAGAAGCTGCTTATAAAATATTGACTTTTTACACAAGCAAATAGTGATAGAACAAGAGGGAATGGTTTTAAACTACAAGAGGGGAGATTTAGATTACATGTTACGAGAAAATTCTTTACTCAGAGGGTGGTGAGGCAGTGGAACAGACTGCCCAGAGAAGCTGTGGATGCTCCATTACTGAAGGTGTTAAAGGCCAGGTTGGATAGTGTTGGGCAGCCTGATCTCGTGGATGCAGCCCTGTCCATGGCAGGGTCTTGGAACTGGATGGACTTTAGGGCTCCTTCCAACACAAATCATTCTGCGATTCTATAATAAAATAATTAGGAAAATAAAAAGAGACATCTAATAAATGATTCCTACTTACATGAGCAACAAATACTTAAAATGGATGTAAGCACATGTAAGAATATAGACTCAGATTTCAGTTAGCCTTCCAAATCGAGCCTATAGAAGTTCTCCAGATGAAAGTGCTGCAAGTTTGAGGTTAAACCAGGACTTACTGTACTCCCATATGAGAACACTGATCAAGAATCACATCATTCCTGCTGGTACAGAGGCAGTTTTCAAATGCCACTGTTGGAAAATACAACAGAGTTGTAGGGGTAGGAGTTTGCATTTTAGTACTAAGTATTTCCCACAGCACATATCTGTCTCTTGCCAGTCATCAGAGAAAAGGTTATTGGAGTAACCACCTGGGCTGAACACATTCTCTGAAGTGAAGCATTTCAGTGTACATCTCCCAACAAGAAATGCAGTCCTGCAACTGGAGTTATCATTGCCAGTGCTGTGCTTACTGTCTGTTCTTACTTCTCCAGATCCATCACTCCCCTTCTCTGTGCCCAGCATTCAGCAGATTTTGCCTACCACCTTAATGACCAAGGAGAGAAGCCAGTTTATTTTTTTCCAGGCACTCTGTGTACTGGCCCAGGGATACAATATACAACAGCTTGCAAACTACCCAACAGACATTTAGGGTATGCACTTCTTCACACAACTCTGAACTGTCCATTCTGAATGACCACAGTCCCATAAAAATAAAAACAACGCTGAAGCTGGTCAAGTAGTTGCAGTGCCATGAATTGCAATGAAATGTAATGCTCTCTATTTCAGACCTATGTTCCTTCTGATAACTTCCTGACTTCTCCAAAATAATTTGATGCTTAAAATTATTTTATACATATTATTTACCTTTGATCATTTTCCAGCATTGCCTGCTATCAAATTTGAAACAGTTTGGGATTTGTTTGTACAGCTTCCTGCACACCAGGGCTCTGTTGCATGATGAGGATCGATTCCTACAAGCTACAGGCACATAAACAGTAATTAATGACTGGAACAATTTGTGTTCATCTATGCAGTGCATTTGAGCTATACAAACATTTTTACAAATGCCTGGCAGCTGGCAAAATACTGGTAAATAATGAATAATGCAACTTAGTTAATAACAGAAAACCAAACACACTGGTTTTATTACAAATCAGCTGTTGGTACTTGCGGAAAGCAGTATCTTTCCCCATATTGCTAATTACTTCAAAACATCAAAGGCTTTGAGCACTCTAAATTTCATAGCTTAATTACTCAAATGGAGAGAGATTTGCATTTCAGGTAGACAGACCCATTGGAATTAGAGTGCTGTTATCATTTTGCTTTTGACACCTAATTACAAATAAGTACTTTAGGTCACATGACTAAAGACAGAGAGAGGCTTCTGAGATCTGCTGACATGGCACAAGAGCAATAAAATAAGGACAAAGTCAGCTTAAAGTCATTTTTTAGAACTCACATTTTGGCAGAATTTAGAGTTCTGAATATGCCTGCAATAATCTTCTGGAAGCAAACACTCCAAGCAAAGATTTTGGCATTTCAACAGCATCCAAACCACTCCATCTTTTCAACGTGAACTTTTACACTCTCTTGTCCTACTGCCAAAGTGCCCTGTGTCATACACGTGGTGCACAGTGCTCTGCTTGATAAGGAAACAAATATTGTACAAGAACTGTGTTTTGGGGCACTTTGATTAGTAAATCACAACACAACTGTGAGCTGGATTAAACCACCTCTCACAGTTTATACTATTCCATTGCTGGTGGGAGGCATAGTCTCCTACCAAAAAAAAAAAAAAAAAAAAAGTAAAATAAAATAAAAAAAGGTGGTTGCAAAGGCAAACTGCAGTCGAATTGCATTTAAAAACTAACCCATCCATTGGATTTAGAGGAACTGCCTTTTAGGGATTAGCTACAATTTCATTTGCATGCTGCAGATTGGCAGCCAGCATCCACAGCATGCAAAGTTGATTCATCTTCCTCTGCAACATCGAGTCGGTGGTTAAGCAAAGCAAGTTAATTCGAAAGCAACATCTGTTTGCACTTCAAACTTCCAATCACTCGGTTGTGTTTGCTTTTTATCAACAATTTAGCTGTGAAGAGCAGGGGCATTTTGTATAATACTTAAGAATTTGCTTATGTAAAATACAGAAGAATTACTTGTAAGATTTTAAAGTCTTGTATCAAACCATTGCTTTTACGTTCTCATCTGTTTATAAAGTGTATCCATCTAAGACAGTTCTACTCCTTGTCTCTTTCTGAGCTTTTGTTAGACAGACAACATGTGCTGTTTTGCACATGAAAAGCGTATTTCTGCAGAACTAGTTGTCTTCAGTTCTTTGGGTTTCTACGGATCCGTGGTACAATGGCTTCATTGACTTCTGCTACATGGCACTACAGCACCAACCAAATTATCTATTTCATGTGATAATTAGATGCTAAAGACTGCTCGCTGACAAGGAGTTGTCTTTTAAGACAACTTTTGAGAGCATCACTGGATAACATGATTGCAAGCCCCCATGGTCAAAACAGCATAGATGGATATATTTGCAGGGAGTTTAAAAGAGCTGTGAAAATTTTATCAACTGTGCTTCTGGATAGCAGCTTCTCATTTTCACAGGCAATACAAAGATCAGAGCAGGAGAGATGCCCGAAGTACAGTAGAGGTGAAGGTGGTTCAGAGGAAATTTATAACTGTAACCTGCAGGGGTGATCTGCGTGAGCCACCACACAGCTTTGCTCATGTTCTTTGAAGTCCTTCTAAAGGGAAATGCTGAAGTAAGGAAGGACAAAACTATAAAGAAGAAAATAAATTTTGAACGCTAACTATTTTTAAAAGTTCTTCAGGCTTCAACCAAGATTTCCAGTGGTGACCAATGAATTTATGTTTCTCACTGGCAACACAGCAAAAGGCCCTGAGCTGCAGAAAAGTGCTGAACCACATAGAATATTAATGCACTAATGTGCACTCTTGGAAAGCCAGTCAACTCTCTGCATAAACGTGAAAAAAAATTAAATATGTATTTGAGTTATACACTGTTCTTTTTTATTATAATTTTGTGACGGACAATATCACAAAAACTATTTCTAAAAAAAAAAAAAAAAAAGTGTATTCTGCCCTGTAGATCTATATTTTGAGGGTTCTGTGGAACGCAGAGAATCTCTACCCTATGATCATTACACAGGTGGGGGGCTTGGGGTACTGGATTTTTACTGACTTGGTCTTTCTGAGATCACTTCATTAAAAAGTGGCTTATGAGAACTTAAACTATAGAAAAGCTCTCAGTCCAGGGAAAACTATGCATGTTTAAGGAAAACTGTTAATTACGTTAAAAGTTTAGAACAATAACTGGTTAGATAAACCTTTGTACCTCCCTTTCATCTTTGTAAATGAATAAATACATAAATCAAAATTGCAGTTCACACTCACTGCAATTAATATATATATATGTATAGCAATTGGTATTGTAGAATGATGACGTGCCAGAGAAGCAAAATGACCCTGAGAGGAGTCCATGGGCATGAAACAATTTTTCAAATAAAGGGCATTTTAATGTCCTTCTCTTCTGAGTGTCCCATGTTGCCTCCCCAGAGGAGGAGCTCAGCACAGAAACTGGTGCTTAATTAGGCTTCATTTCTGCCTTGCTCTTGCAGTTCACCTTTAAAAGTTGAGAGCCACTGCTTTTTGTCAGTTATACCAGAGGGTGCTGGAAAGCATGCACTGCATACTCTGTTGCAGATCCTTCCTCAGAGTCAGCAATTGTGCAGCTCCCTCTCCACTCCCTTGCCCTCAGGGATCTTGCAAGGATAGACAGTCTATTTTTCTCTTTTCAGTGCCTGTGTCTACCCTAATTAGTTTGAACCAGGCAATATGGATTAGCTAGATCCCTTCGGTAAGAGGCTTTGCAGTGAGGGTGACCTCCCACCTTCCCAAGTCATATGTGTGAGCTCAGAGATAGTTCTGTGGAGCAGCATACATGCTAGATCTGTGTTCAGAAATGGCACAGGAAACTAGTGTATTTTTTTCCTTTTAATCTCTAGAAACCAGACATTGAATTGTTCCCTTTCACAGTTTTTATACCAGTATAAAAGCCACTAACTTTGCCAAAATAATTCCAATAGCCATAGGCCTGTCTGGAGAAAATTGGTTCCTGAATGTTTCCTCTGTGGACTTCAGGATTTTTATGCGCTGTTTGCAATACTCATAGTATCCCACCTTCTCATTTCCATATCTAATTTATCATATTTAACGTGGTGCTACTAATCATCTAAGCACTATTGACATCTTTTTTTCTGTTGTAATCAATGATTTTAGCTTTTTAAGAGGGATATGCTGCTGTGACAGAAACCAGATTTGTTGTAATAGGATAGCAAAGTGTGCATGCAGATGAATGGGAAGCTCCAGGGTGGAAAAGATTTTCATTGAAAAACCTCTGGAAACCCTGATAAAGCTACACATGAGGTAATGTTGGTGGAAGCTGATAAGGACTGAAAGGGGAGACAAAAAAGCACAAAGTGGGATTGCTAAACAGAAAGTAGATGAAATTCACACGCAAAAAAAAAGTTTTGAGAAGATAACAGAACTGTGGCCCTGAAGTGGGTTCAGACTCTTGTATTTATGCTAAACACTAAGATCAGTGGAATTTTACCTTGATCGTTTTAGAAGTCTATTGTAGCAAAAACACTGAGTTTTCACTCCGCAGCTGATTTGACTTTTTTGGCCATTCTGTGGAATATATCTCCTGGTACAGATTCTGCTTCCCATTATGAGACAGGATAACTCCACACTCCAGCAAAGACTGACATGAAAGCCAGTCAGAGCACACTGTGGCTCCTCAGCATCCTGCCTGAAGGTTGCCATTTTCAGGAAACGTTCCTCTGTTTTTAAGAATTCCTATTCTGATTTGCCAGTGTTACTTATGATCTAAAAAATAAAAGTTCTTTCTCCTTCTCTTATTGTACTTGAAACTCATACTCCTAACACTGTCACCATTGTTAAACAAGTGCTTATGCTTTTTAGTAAATATATTTTTCCTACCCACTTCTTATTAAATAAGGCCTGGATAAAGCCTACTGAAGACATAAAAGCTGTCTTTGACAAAGTATAAAAATGTTATTACTACAAAATACTGCACATACACACCCAATACAAGTTTGCAGTGTTTTTAACTGCTCTTCTTTTACCCCACAATGAACCGTGACCATGTATATCTGTTGTACCAGACATGACTGCACTTATCTGCTTTTTATCTGCCACCTTCTGAATCTCACCTAATCTGTTAATTTCAGTTTTGTCATGATAATGCCCAAACTGTATACGTTTCTGTCTGCATTCTTACCAAAGCTGCAGAAGAACTGTTACTTGGAGAGAAGAAAAACTGATTTATTTCAGTCATCCTTAGCAGACCAGGCTAAGCTGCACTGGGGACGTTCATTTTTGTAGGCAGCTTAGCCAAATGTAGAAACTCATATACCATATTACATCTGTATCCTAGATATTACTCCCTAATACACTAAGGATGGCAGTTAGAGAAATGTAATTTCTTTAAGACAACTCGTTCTTTTTTATATCTATCATCGTGTTGCTTCTGCAAAATAAGTGTGGAGTTTTTTAACCCTTTAACATACTATACATTAAATACACTGTGCTGCCAACACAGATTTCTTCTAAATCAACAATGTTGATACAGCGGACTACACTGTTGAATATTAGATCTCTTTAAGCACTCTGAACTAGCCAGGCACCCATGTCTACTTACAAAGGATTACATCTATGCGATGCTTCCTTCAAACCTACCACCTCTCTCCTGGTTCCTAGTGCTATGATACGGAGAAAGCATTGGGAAAGCAGAAACCGGGCTCACAAAATGTCCCCTTAATAACGAGTGCCCAGGATTCATGGGATAAGCCACAGACAAAAGTTTGTCACGAGTGAAGGATCAAACCACTCTGGAGCAAGTACTGATATTGTAATGATTGTGAAGTTATGCTGTCAGTAAGTCCTTGACAAGATTTTAGAGAACAACTGAAACAGTCCATGTTCATTAGAAAAAAAGTAATCAAGAGAAATCTGACCAGAATTTAAGGGAGAACAGGCTTCATTATGAAGAAATGGAAACTAATATTTCATCTGCTCTTACAGATGATGACATTTTACAGTACCAGACAAGATCTTCAAGTGCTAAATCCATGATAGCAGGCTATAGCATTAATGAGAGATGACATACAAAAGTAGTGTGAAATCTGAATCACTTTATTTTTTGCTTCAGAAATACCATTTGTCATGGGAGAAACAAGACAAAATCGCCTGCAACAATGAAGCTAAGATTGTTTCAGCAATGACACCTGAAGAAAAATCAGAATTAAAAGCAACCAAGCCGTCATCACAGCACTTGTCTTGGATCAGAATTCCAAGTCAGTTTGTCTATGGCATTGAGTTTGCTTCAATACTGTTAAGTTAGTGGGGATATAGCAGAATTTTTTTTAATAGGTGCACGTGTGTATATGCATACAAGTGCACCTACCTGCTGATAAAAGACTAAAAGGGGGCTTAGGAGAAGGATATAGAGAAACATTTCATTAATTTTTTAAAATATTAATGTTCTTAAATGAGAAAAATATACAGTTGTTACACTCTGGACAGCAGGGAAGAAAAAAGTGAACAAAAATATTTCCTTGAGAACACTTTGTAAATCCTTGCTTTCAGCTTTCTGGACTCAACCCAAACTGAAACTGCCCACTGCCTGTCTGTGAGCCTGGGGACAGAGAGCAAAACCCCTTGCTGAAGGCCCTGGCACAAGTACCTGACAACATGAGAGCTTTGTAATATCTTTGAATGCTGATTATATGTCCTAAGCAGCTTTTACACGCAGTAAAGTAGGTGTTGTGACAAGTTTGCTGGAGTTTCGCAGTTTGTTTTGTCACAATATGATGACAGATCTATAACAATGATGTATACAGATGTATAACAATTGAGACAAACAACAGAGAAAGATTGAAGGAGAGTTTATAAAAATTTAGAGAAATTGGACTGTGCAATCCCCACAGTACATGCCACACCAGAGTTAGTAACTCTGGATTTTCCCTCAGCTAAAGTACTTGCATAACCTTATTTTTCATTCCCATTGCTTGATTTCAGATTTGATTTCATTTTAAATGTATGCCCATAATTCGTAGTCTAAGTATAAGCTACCATATTGCATATATTCTTATTTATACTGCAATGTAATAAAGAGCTGTTGTCTGACATAGCTGATTGAAATGAAATACACCATAAATTTCAAGTGTTTGCATTTACTGTGACAGTTAAGGCACTTGCATTACGCTGAAGAAGTTACAGAAGTAATAAATAGCACTTTAAAAACCTCTATACTTTTAACCATGGAAATTATCTGATGCATAAAAGAATGAAATTTCACTATTTAAATATAAATTTCTAAATGTCCTTTTCTCCAAAAATCTATCATTGATTTCACTATAGTCAAATTCACTGGCCTTAATGACTTTCACTAGAAGCTTCCTGGAGTAGTTTGAAAGCAAAAAAGATATAACCATAGGCACTTGACAGGTCAGGTCTTTCCATTCATTTTCTGCTGTTTGTCACACTCGCATCATTTTTGCCCCATATTTTATGAAGACTTTTCACATATGCATTCAACAACTACTTATGACACATATATATTATGCAATGCAAACTATACTCCTCCTCGTCACAGACTTAACACTCAGTTAATAGCAGGGTGAGGTAGAGGGGCAGGATAAGACGACAAAACAGTTCTGGTATTCAGTCTAACGTTTTATATGGAAAGGTTTCTTGAGAAGATGCCCTGTGTGGAAGATTTCCTTATCTTCAACATAAATTTAGCCTAAAAATAACATTCCTCCACAGACAAGCACACTCTCCAAGTCATATGAAACCCAGCAAACACCCATTCCTGAAGCTCACGAATCATTCAAACTAACCCCAGTCCTCTAGATATCCAGGCAACCATACTGAAATATGAGAAAATGCATTCACTTCATCTGATCCCAGGCTTTGCTGCAAATTCAAATGTCTACACAGCACAGTATGAGTCATGCTCTTGGTCTTGTTGACTTCCTGCATACAAGGTTCCCCTAACCCTGATACTGAAGACCAAGGAAAAGTCCTGTAAGTTTAACTTCTAGGACACTTATGTTATCAGAGCTAATCATAAGTATTACCTTAAACTCTGACCTGAATTTGAGAATTGGGTCCTTAAGAGGAAGAAATCACGTGGGAGATACTATTCTCTTTGTTCCATGGAATGAATCAAATTTTGTTTGCACCTAGCAAGTCCCATCAATAAGCCAAACCCTTTAATGGCACATCAGTCTGCAGCAGCTTTTGCTTACTGTTATTGTAATGAAGATTAAATCCTACAAACATCTCTTTCTCCAATTGACCACACAGAATCACCAGGGTTGGAAAAAATCTTCAGGATCATCTAGTCCAACTGTCCACCTACTACCAATATTTCCCCACTAAACCGTATCTCTTGGTACAACATCTAAAGATACTGTGTATTTCCCTTCTGGAAGCCTCTTATTCACCCCTAAAATTCCATAGTAACCAAGAGAATAGTCCTCACATCAATGAAATTTGCATACCAGTAAAAGTCCTATTTCTGACTATTTTACAGAAATCAAGCCTTTTTCAAATTACTGGCCTATTCATTATAATAATGAAGCAAGACCAGAATCCTAACCACAGTTGATGTTTGATGCAGGTTTATAAGAAATAGTGAAAAGTGAAGCCATAGGAAGAAGTTTCTTATCTTTAATTCAGTGAAAACGAAATATGTACAACAACTTGATGCATTTTGAGGCCTTTGGTGTTTGACTGGAAGGCTACCACTCTAATTATTTCCTGTTGTAATTGCACAAAAAGGAGTTTCCTCCTTATTCATTTACATCTTTCTTGTCCCACTTTTTTTTTTTTTTCCCAGTGAGATGATTTAGCACTAGTGTCCCCTGAACAAAAAAAAATCCTGATTAATGTGCAGCAGCTGACATTACAGCATATACATTCATGCAAGTGATGGAAGAGCCTCATGTAATTGGATAAGAAATTGAATAAAATAATGAAAAATTTAACACAGTCTTTGTCTTTATACCTTACATTGGAATGGTTGGGAGGTCAGGGAGTGGGAAACATCTAGGGGTATTTTATATTCTTTTCTGATAAAAATTTGTTTAACATAGGTCCATGATTAAAAAGAATGTGGTACCCCACTGCGACACGGAGGTACAAGAGGGAATAATAAATTGGTGGCATTGACAAGGTGTCATTTATTATCTGCTTTAAAACGTCAGGTCATGTCACTGCAGTGAAATATTTTCTCTCTTGATGTATGTCTTACAAAGCAAGTTCAATGTTTGGCACTTTTCGATTTCAATAAAAGAAAACAGCTTTTAATCTGGAAAGCATAGTAACCAACAGGAAAATAAGGTCAATTCAAGGCTCCTATTTGAACAATTTTTTCACAAGCCTCTCAGAAAAGCCTATTTTAAGTGGTCTAGTTCATCAGAAAGCCTTGTTCATCCATCCTCACAGAGCCTTGGCTGACATTCTGCCCTTTTCTCCTTCCTCTCTTTTTTTTTTTTTCCTTTAATTTAAATTATGTGAATTTCTGTGAATTCAGCAGCAGAAATTCAAAAAGAAGGAAATGTTGATTTCTGAAGAACTGGAGTGTTGTGATAAATAAACTATAAGGAGAACATTTTCAACAGGACATTAATTATAACCTAAAAATACATACGGGGAATTGAAGTAAGTTATGAAATTATATCAATGATACATCGATGATAAGACCAATTAAATAAAGCAGACATGTTTGCATTAGTAGTGAATAGACATAAGTTAAATCCATATTGCAAAAGTCTTCTTCTCCCACAAATCTATCAGAAACATAGAATTTCAACTAAGTCACAAATTTAACACAGAGAATGCATTTACAAAAAGTAAAATAAAGACTAAAAATGGTATTCATTAGCGAGGGAAGAAAATGAAGCTTGCTTTATACGACACTCACAAATACACTTCCTTATGAACCTGAGTGTTAGTTACCCCTTGAACTTACCCTGCCAGAAGTGTTTTACGTTATTGTTTGGGGAACACACTATGACTATAAGCAGTATGACAGCACTAAGAGTCAGCAGCAGACCAAAACCTTGCTTATATGACTTTTTACAGGTAGGTCTAGACCAAAGTGCCACAGATCCTGACTTGACTGGTCCTCAAGACAGAAAATAACTGAGGAAAGTAGTGGAAATCAGACCAGTCTTGGGGCAATTTGAGGGCTCACTGTTACCTGCTCAAGTGGCTGCATTTGAGTCTTTGTGCAAGTCTTCCTTTTCGCCATTTTTCGCTCAGCTTGAGGGCAGTATTTACTGCACAGGGCTTTGAAACAGCTTCACTGACTTAGCAGCAATATTTACACTGGTACAAGTACATGTTTCCTGGAAATAAAGTTCCCCACCCTGGAAATATGGCCATATGACATGGTGAAGAAACAAAGAGTGAGAAGTTTTTGCTAGTTCCTTCCTAAGCCCAGTTCTTACTGAATCCTGCTTCTGTAAACTTCCTTCTAAGTTCAATATATCAGTCCCCAGCTGAATCTTAAGTTTCTTTTTTTTTTTTCCCTCCCCAAAGAACTTAATATCCATAGCCCATTTTTTCTCTACCAGTCGCACAACTATCTAGAGGAAGAATTGAGAATACAAGTAGTATTGTAAGAATCAATTGTGATTTGGCTTAATTCTGTTTCTTCTGTGCAACAGTAGCAACCCAGAATAGTTTTATGGAAATCATGGAATCATTTATGGTGGTCTTAAAGGTCTATTTCAACAAACCATCAATCTGACCTAGTGACTCCCATCAATAAGCCAAACCCTTTAACGGCACATCAGTCTGCAGCTGCTCTTGTTTACTGTTATTGTAATAAAGATCAAATCCCACAAACCTCTCTTTCTCCAATTTGACCACATAGAATCACCAGGGTTGGAAAAAAACTTCAGGATCATCTAGTCCAACTGTCCTCCTACTACCAATATTTCCCCACTAAACTGTATCTCTCGGTACAACATCTAAATTTTTCTCAATCGCCAACCTGGGCAACCTGTTCCATCTCAGAATCAGTAATTTTTGGACAGTTTCTCCTTGTCACAACTCATACAGATTTATCCCAAGACTTCCAGGATGAAAACCGTGCTAAGAAGGGAAATATATATATATATATTTAAGGAACAGAATGTAATCACATACTAAATGGAACTCTATATCAGATGTACATTAAAATAAACCAGTGTGGCCTAACTTCCTGTGAAATGACCACTTTGAGTGTTAGAGGCTATTTTGTACAACATAATACTGTAAAGTTTAATTCATGACCAACTGACAGAACAAACAGCAAGTTCTCATATTTTTTTCACATTTCTGTTGTCCAGCTAGAATGGTTTTACATTACCTTGAGCTGAATGTCTTGAAGACACTAGAAAAACCAAGCACCTTGAGTTATGTCACAATACTTCACTTCAGCTATTACAGTACTATTGTTAAGATGAGCAGAATAAGAAATGGCCCAATTTTTGCCAGGGAGGAGGGAATGCCATGTAAGGGGATTATTGCTATTGTCTGTTGCTTAGTAGCTAGCTTTTAGATTTGGTGCTCAACACAGACACATAATTAAAATTTAATTTGTGAGGGCAAGAGAGAAAAACAGAGAAAATATGCATCATACAAATGATGGGAAGAGAGAGACTTATCTCAGGCTTATGGACCAGTTCCAAAGAGGGATTTAGAAAGTTTCTAGTGAGGCATGGATGAGAAGCTCAAGACTAAAAAGCTCAAAACTAGGGCTATGAATATGTTGTAGTTCATGGAATCTCACTAAAAATGTGTGCTAGAGCAGACAGTGACATATAATTAGCTCCTAGAAAATACTAACCATTCCAGTACTCATGAAGCATCACCTCCCTGGAGGTCAGCTGCTTACCTCAAGGATGTCAGAGAAATGCTTCTTCCCTTTTGGAATACAGGCCTGGGAAGCCATTTCTTAAAATATTAACACTCAACACTCATTTGAACAAACCTGCCCTGCTTATTCCTGGGAGATAAGTTATAAAAATTAAAATTAGAAAGTCATAAATTATATGTATTTTTGTTTTGGAGATTAAGATTTTTGTCATTTAACTGATGGAATGGTAATATTATGTTTTCCCAGAGGATATATTTCAAGTAATATCTCACACAGTGTTATAAGTGCAAGTTTTATCATGTACAGTGTTAGCAAGATCACACCACTCCTAAATATAGTGCACCAGGAAATGTCTTTCACGTTATGTAAAACAGTGGTGTAGCTTATTTTATATTTCAGTCTGAGAATATGTTGCATTTTTGCTGAAAGAGTAGGTCTTACAGGAAGGCAGGTGACCTGCCATGTTCTAGCAGCAGAAAATAAGCATCCAATGCCTGCTGCCTGTGAGGAAGCTGCTTGGGTAGGAGCCACTGCCATAGGTGTGCATGTTCCATAGCTTTCAAAACACACTGAGTTTCATGACTAATAGCTCCTGCAGCATTAGAAACAGTAAGATATTGCTGCTCCACTGCTATATATCATCTGTTGCATGCTCATAAACTCTTTACGTAATGGAAGTTCACTTATAAATTAGAGATCATTCAGACTTCCCTACAATATTTTCTGACAGACAAATAGTAATTGTTTTAGTTTTTCCGATTTACTGACACGTAGCTATAGCACTGGGTAGTATTATCATCTCTTAGATTTATTAAGAGACAAATAGCAGGAATGTCAGGCTGCAAACCACATTGTGCAAACTCATTGTGCACATATCTTTCCCCACTGCTGACCAGACTATGTCCAAGAACACATAGACAGGAATTCTGTAAGTTCCCAAAAAGATATGATTGATATCATAAAGCGCTATATCACCTTTTTCACCTACTAATTGATTTCACCTGAATAGCTTCTATTTTTCTGCATCTAAACTAATAGTGTTTATATATTAACACATTTTCAAGCTTTTTTATACAAATAATTTATACTGATTTAAAAGAATTGTATTACAATAAACACCAATTAAAGGTGTTATTTTACATCTCTAGCATCGTGCTTGAGAGTTTTAGATGAAAAGTATACAAACAGTACATCAGTTGCATTGACAATAATAAAATGTGCTCTCATTTCGTAGGGCTATCACTTGATAAAATAAGTTTTCAGCCCAGAGCATTTTCTTTTCACACACTAGAAATCTTATTCATTTCTGCTTCCTAAACCAAGGTAGATAATCATTTTCCGTTATGAACCTATTGCATCAATTTCAAACAGAAAATTTGGATCTGGGAGTTTAGTTGCCTTCTCTCCTCCTCTTTCCTTCCCTACAGTTATTTTTTGCTGTTCTTATTTCAAGTTACCAAAAATCACATAAATTTTAAACTAAAGAGAAGAAAAATACCAAATATGAGTTTGTCAAGACCACAAGCAGCTTAGTTTCATTTGTCAGACTAGAAGCTTACTTTTGTGCTACTTCAGTGTTCTCCAAGAATGGCATTCATTCACGTGACACACTATAAGGCAAAATAATCATTTAGAAATAATATGGTAAACAGCCCTGGAGCTATAGAGAATGGGAAGCATCTTGGATACATGTCAATTTTTTTCTTGATAGTGAAAGTTGTTATTAAAATAAACTAGAGAGTTTGGGTTCTGTGTTTCTTTGTGAGAGGGCGGTTATACTAAGAGGAGTGACAAAGTCTCCTATCAACTTGGCCAGAATCCCAAAACCTGTAAGATCCTGGAAATATTTCCATGTTTTGTTTTGTTTTTTAAACAGGCCCAGAAGAACTAATTTTAAATGAACTCTTTCTTGAATTGCCAATTGCCTAACTGAAAGTTACAGATTATACATTTACCAGTAAGAATCTCAAAGTTTTCATATGGATACAAAGAACTGATATAATCTCACATTAAAATAAATATTCACGAATCATAGTGCTGAATCAAGTTGGGTTCCAATGACAGTGCTATAAATCCAGAACTACTCTATTAGTTTTAGTAAAGCTATTACAACTTAGCACATGAGTCTATTTGAGTATGTCTTCTTAAAAAATATCTCACAAGTCAGTGATTAAGTCTCAAAAACACTGCTTTTACTCCAGAATAATTCCACTGGGTCACATTCAAAAGTCTTACTATGCATCAGCCTTTATAGAAGTCTGACGACAGCAAGTAAATCACAGCAGGAGGACTGTAATTTAAAGGCAAATGCAGGGGATTGCTAGCAGAAGTGGTTGCACTTCAGTGAATCTCCAAGTGGCTATTGCTGCTGTATTAATAGCACAAAGACAACACAACACGTGCTAGTGAGTGACAAGTACACTGGAGACTCAAAAAATGTCAAAACAAAATGGTAGCAGACTATTTTTTGCTATGCATACAGTGGGATACCCCTGGCAGCTGGCCTGCTGAGAAGTCATCTGAATGAGAAAACGGATACACTTCCATAGATCCCTTAGCCCACAGTCTTGACAAGTGCTACTCTGCTGGAAAAAGCAACAAAAACCCATCTGATGCTCACTGCATCTGGGCTGGGTAGCAAACATAAGCAGCTATTAAGGAAGGTTGATGAGATGGAAACCCATGCATCTAAAACTGAGGCATGTTGCAAAAAGTCTATAAAAGAACTGAAGCAGTGCACAGCAATCCCAGGAAGCATAGCACAGGAGATGAAATCCATTCTGGGTAGCATGAAACTGCCCGAGAATGATACCCAAGGGGGATAAACATTAATGAATCTGTAGATGCAGATAGGTCCAATTGAAAGGTAACTGAATGCATGCTCCCTGCTGACAGCAATATCCTACATATCCTACCACCATCATCAAAACTGCTAGTGTGACAACTAAAGATATTTTTCTCAAAGCAGTAAAATCTTAAGTAAAACTGTTCAGGTCCCTATATTAACAAGGAGGTCTCACTGTAACCAAAAATACCCACAGAAAGCACTGGGACACCTCATGCTTAGTGATGCTGAACTGGTGGCTACCATGCAGGTTCACTGTTTGTCTGGTTCAAGATCTCCTTATTCCTTGCCTTTCACTGACAAACAAAATCATTAAATTCTACAAAATCAGACTCCACCATTTTACATCAAAGCTTATGGACGCCTTGGGATAATTTGTATTTTTGGTGAGCAAGAGGAAAGCATAATGTAGTGCAAAGGTCAACAAATGCTTCCAACATCATCCAAAAACTTGGTGGTGGTCAAGACCTCAGGCAGCTCAGATCCAAGATTAAGTACAAACAGATTAAGATAGATGCACTGCTGCTGTGTCCTGTTGCTTTAACCCCTATTCTAGTCTGATGTACTCAGGTACAGTTTAAGTTGAATGCAGGTACTTGCAGTTCACCCACATGGACATGACACTGTTGTGTTACCTACATATTTACAGCATGAGAAAACAACCATTTACATAGACAATCATCCAGAATTTGATTTTGCACATACAAAATATGACAGACAGCACATAAACAAATTTCCCATGGAAGATACTGCGGGGAAATAGAAAAAGAAAAAAGAGAAAATGCCATTTCAAATTTAGCACTCAGTTTTCTCAAATAATTGGCTTGGGTTATCTTTTTTTGTTAAGAAATACTCATTAAATTCAAATCAGACAGTAAGAGAACTGCCTACTTATCCATGAGAGAATCTGGCTGTTACATGAGTAGCATTCCAACCATTCCCAACTAGACAAGCTATCTTGAAAACCTTTCGTTGTCAGTTTATAAACCAGGTCAGAACTATCTGGGGTTAGATATAAATGTGTAACAGGAAGAGGATCTCTGTTAATGATCTCCACCAGGGGGGACTGCCCTTTAAAAAAGTACTCATAGGAGATTTTAGTGCTGTATTCTCAGTTTGCTCCACTGAAGTATCACTGCCTCCAAAAGCTGAGAATGCAAGGCAAAGTATACAGCAACACAGCTATGAGAGATACTTCTTGTTTTCTGATAACCACCTACAACCATTTTGTTCACATATCATCATATTTCATCTTCTGATAACTTTACATAATGTATTTTATGGACTAGATGAAATACTATGTTAGAATTGTTCGGAAAACAATAGCAGTTTTCACTTTTTTTTTTTAACATCTTATGAGTTACTTTTTTTTTTTTTTTCTTTTACATTCCATAGAGAAATGAAAATTAAACCTCTAAAATACTGAGAAATCAGAAAGACATTTCAATCTTTCTTTGCATCTATTAGAAGTCAAAACTACTGGCTCTCTTTCCTACAGTTGACAAGTACATAAGAAGCGGCCAAAGTCTGACACAGAGAAAGTATATATTGAGAGAGAAGAGTTCTTCATATCTTACTGGAAAAGTAATATAAAGTAATATGTATCACTTCTCCATGTATCAATGGGAATGTCATCTGTGCAGCCAGAAAGAATAGGTTTCTTGGTTAAGACTGTGTTGTTTTAATCATTAACAAGTGCTATTATTTCAAAGACCCCCCCGCACAAAAAAAATGTGGCAATTGAGATACTGTCAATATTTCAGTTTCAAAAAATTAGACACCTGTAAGGAGCAGAGCCAAACAAAGTGTAATTGGTTTCACGTATTGCTGCAGAGCTGCATACAGAGTTGCATTTAACATTATCTAATGATAGGAAAATAATCATTAAAAAAATATGTATGTTTACTTTCATAAGAAATAAAGCAAACGAAATGAGAAAACCAACATCAGTAAACAGTATTTAACAAATAGTTAATACTGAAGAGAAAAAAACTGCAGTAAGAAATTTGTATAATCCTATCTGCTGGCTAGGAAAAACAATACTGGGCTTTCTACTTAATATTTACTTTAAGAAGAAAAAAGGTATAATCCAAGTCTGTCCTTTTTTTTTTTTTTTTTTTTTTTTTTTTTTGCTTGCATACCCATAACTTCAAGTTCTGTCTAAAGAAAATAAAGGATTTATTTATGCTGCAGTTTAATTTTTCCTTTCTGTTTCTACTTATCCCTACTGAAAAAAAAAATTGAAAAATCTTTAGCATTTACTTCAAAAAAAAAAGAGGTTGTGACTGCAGCAAGCTCATCAAATCAGCTAGGAATTCAGATCTTGGGGAGAAACCAACAAAGCCTTACTCAAAGTCCCTGAAATGGAGCATTCTGCTACATGCTAGCATTTTTATTTTATGCCATTGTTTGCCATTTTGTCCCAAATTCATTAGAGAGGACCTCAGTGACTCTGCACGCAGTCACATTTGTCATCTTAGAATTTTTAATTTTATTTGAAGGGGTAGGTCAGGAAGACGTCATTTGAAACTAGAATTCATAGGAAAAATTGCAAATTATTTCCTGGTTGTCAAAACATTGCAATCTTTAAAGCTGAAGTACATACCCGTTTTCAGAGGAGGGGTGAGGAGGGGAGTGGGGGAGGGGGAGAAAACAGCAGAACCTGTTATTTTATCATCTTTATTTTTTTCTTCTTCACTCACTCATATACAATTCTGCTTTTAATCTTCCTTTTCAGTAAGAACAGATTGTCCTATTGAAAAGATAGATTCCTTCCCCTACCAACAGGAAGATAGTATTGTGAAAACTCATCCTGAAAGAAAGAAAGCTTTTTAAGAAGCTCAAAATAAACCAAAGAGCTTAAGAAAAGAAATTGAGTTCCATTCAGCTTTGCTTTTTCTTTGTTAATTAAGACTTTTTTTTAAAAAAAAAAAAAAAGATTTCTTCACTGCAGGTAGAAGTTTACAGTAATGAAAGACACTGTGCATCTTTCCAGAGGTACACATGCTCTGAACACTGAGATGAGCCAAGATCACTTGGCAGTGGCTTCTTAACTGGCTTCTGCACAGATCCCTTGGCACTTCCTGTCACACTGTATGTTGTGAATCAGCAAAAATGCTTTTCCTGAAAGTTTTGGTTCCTTATTTTTTATTCCTTCACAGTGAATGAGGAGTTTTTGAAATAAAGCACACAACCTCACATAGTGCATTTGCTGCAGTTCTGTGGAAAGCGTTGGCTAATTCTAAAGGTGGATACCATTCCAGTTTTCCTAGCATAACCTTTTTAAGTTTCTCTGTAAAATCCAGAAAAAAAATGGGGAAAGAAAAATCTTCTATTTTTGAGTAGAGAACCAAAACTAAAACTAGAAGTTTGTCATCAAAATCTTGATCTCATTGCCATCTAAGACAAAATAAAGAATACAAAATTAGACTTATCTTCCTCAGATAAAACTCTGAACAGGCTACCATACATACCATGCAAATCTCTCCCTCTTTTCCCTTTAGTATAAAAGCCTGTTACAGCTAAATTGAATGATCCAACAAACTGTAATGCTGCCTACCAGCAGGCTATTCTCACATAACTTTTTCAATTTGGCACATAATGCTCAGAGCAGACAATATAGAGTCTGTGCATTAATAATGCAACAAAATCTTGCAATGGCTGGACCAGCTTTTTCTCCCTTTTTCATTACTTTTAAGCATCTCAAATTGTCCTGCTTTTTCAGATGCGTTAGTACTTAAACCTGATCTTTGTTCAAGGCTTTTCTGTAGTATAGACAGATCATACCTCCAACATAGCTGAAACGTAACTTTTTTTTTTTTTTTATGCTACTGACTTCTTTCCCTCCAGAGAAGGTTAAATTATGTCCTCTGCAATTCATTAGACTGGTGATGGAGATCCAACTCCTACCTTTCCTTCACAGAGTCACCGTACAAGTGCTGTGACTGCCACCATTAGAGGACATCTAAGACATTCCCATCTGCAGAATCCCCCAGCACTGCTGGAGGGACCAACTGCAGCAGAAAGCAGTTTCCCCCCCCCAGATTTGAGCATTACCTAAAAAGTAGGGTGTGGGAGAGCAATGCAGACTGTGCTTTGAGCCCCTAAAACTGTTTCTGCCCTTTAGAAGTTGTTAAATTAGGAGCCTTCTGAAAAAAGAAAGAAAAAAGAAAAAGAAAAAAAAAAAAAGGAAATATCTGTACAAGCAAAGAAAAACAGTAGTATTTTTTTCTCTACTAATAGGAGCAGAAATATTCTGCCACAAATACTATCACTTCCTCAGGCTATGCTGCCACATCTTTTAAAGTTGCTTGGAAAGTCAACTCAGTGAAGAAGTTGCACTTCAAAACAGTTACAGCTCTGCTCAAGCTCCCCAAGTGCTCTTAGCTCCCAGCTTGTAGAGGTGACACAAATAGAGAATATTTCGGTAAGGAGAATAGATAGGAATCTCTGTTCAAGGTGCTGATGCCTATTAGGATATAAAATGGGAGCAGCATTAAAGTACATGAGGCTTCTTTTGTCCACACTCACATGAAAAAGCAACTCTTGATACATCTATATAAACTCACAAGCACCGCAACAGAGTTCCTAAGAAGTAAGCAGAAAGTGAGTTCTTCAGATATAACAAAAGAATCAAACTCCATCCCACCTGGCAAAAGATTACTGAAAAAGAGAATCCTTTTAAATCAGCTGCCAGCCTTAGCAGGATATACCTGCTAATGTGAATGTACCAGCACTTATTTGAGAAAACTGAAGGTAAGTACTGAGTACAAAGAATATTATCACTTTCACAATATGCCAACATTACTCACTATCCACAGATCAACAGTTTCTTTCCTCTTTTATTCTCAGGAAATATTTAAAAAGTATATATATTTATATATATCTAAACCCAAGAGCAATGCTGTAATGCTATAATGTGATGGAAAGTACAATAATAGCAGAGTGGTACAAGCCCAGGCTGTAGCAAATGAGGACAAACACAAACGCAGCAGCCACAGACACAGAAACAACAGAAGAAAAACTACTTACCTGCCTCAGGTAGACAGGGATCTCCAGCAAGATACCTTTCCCTCCATTGCTAGTCCTTCACTGAGGTCTGGGAAGGGGTGAATCCACCCCTTCTGGTCAATCAGGTGTATTGCATGCACCTGAGCTCCCCTGGGTTGGCCCTGCCTTTCCATTAGGTGCTTAATCACTGGTTCAGGCTGTGACCTCCCATTTCCACTACACCAAGTTAGCGCACATTTTTTCATGCAGACTTTAGTATGCTACTTGCTAATATCTCCACACCAGGTTCTGTAATAAGAATATACTTCTAGGGGTGAGAATTCCTGAGTATTATTTATTTGTTATTTACAACAGATGCTGATATATTGTATATTTTCAAGTAAGAATATTAACCTTTATCAAGATTTCTAGATATAAATCAAGCAATAGTATTTTAGATTAATTCCACCATTCCTTTTAGTAAGTGCTCATTTATGTAAAAGAGTATCTCAGCTGACCACAAAAGCCTTTTTTTTCTTCAGTCTTTTCATTCTGTTTTATCAGAAAACAGAACTCACTGACAGACCAAAGATCATCTGTAACAGAGTTATGTCATTAGCACTGTAGGAATCGCTCACAACAGACTGCCAAAAGGCAGTAAGTCACCCAGTGATCAAGAACTGTGGCATGATGTACAAGCAGAAGTACAAACTCATTGTTTCGAGTTCTCCTCTCCCCAAATACAATTTCAGCTCCCAGCTAGATGCTTGCTTTTCTACCTTACTTAGATTTTTCTATTAGAAAAGTCAATTGAACTGAGTCAGCTTCCATCATTCTCAAGGCATAATCCTGACAGCCCCCTCCTGTTTCAGCACTGAGACCTATAGAAACCATTTTCACTGTGTACATTTCCCTGACTGAGAACCCAAGAAGTATGTACAAAATAATGTTACACTGCGGGCCAGGTCATAATTGCTTGAAATGAAACTCATGACACATCCTACTACTTCATATTTACTATTACTTTTTTTTATTTTCAGTCAAAATGATTACATTCTACTCTGAAATAGATAAAAGATTCCTTGCAGACATTCCCCAGATGAAAATAATTTCATGGGGGCTGGGGGGAGGGGCCATGAGCATACTGTGGTCCATTTTTCTCCTGGTACTCAATTTTGCTTTTGTAGGAAACTGATGGAAGAATTCTCCAAATATTTCCAGCAATACTTTTTCATTTACAGTGAGACACATGGCAACATGTTAGAAAACAAGAAAATGAGAAAAAGACCAGTATTTGCATCCAGTGTTCTCTGCTCCAAGTGAACAAATCATTTGGTGTTGTTTCTGATACTTTGTACAGAATCCAAATTAGACAACTCTGTTTATTGACCACTTGACTATCTAAAAGAGGCCAAGAACGATCAGCAAACTGTAATGTTCATTGTCCTGTACCCGTGGATTAATCAGCACTGGAGTATCTGAATTACTTTGCCTGTTACGCTTGCTTACTGAATTTATCTATTGGAAATGTCATTTTCCTCCGTTATATATTTCCTTCATTGTAAATCAAGAGAATGCTTATGTGTTATATGCTGAAGTTAATTCAATTTACACCGGTAAAACAACAGCAGAACTGCACAGGTTTACAACTGCATCTGAACAGTACTGCAGGCTTCATGGCAATGACAGTGATTTGAGTTATATTTTGCACAGTGTAAAGGAAGGATATTTCATGGGCAGGTGCCGATGCTTATACAGGATTGCATCTGACATAAATTCAGTGTGCTCTTCAATGCTGTTGGATAGCAACAGTTTATCATCAGTGCTCATTTATTGTGGCACAAGCTTATTCACCATAATAGTGGATATCTTGAAAGGTCTTTAAATATGATCTGTATGATAATTTTATTAGCTTTATGCATAAATCCTCAGAAATTTAATTACTGGTCTGGAAAAATATAAATACAAATTATAGAACTCAAGAGGTTTATAAATCCAAGCAGATAGAATAAGCTTCCAGCTTCACCTAAGGATATACTAACACAGCTTATTTTATAGAGAATAAAGTTCTCTAATTTCCCAGAATTTCAGTTATTTCTTTATCTGAAAACTATCTACTGCTATCTACTCTTTAAGATTGAATGGCTCATATTACAAGTGCTCAACAGAAACAAGCTGAGATAAGACCTCTGGGCTGTCAAAACCTTGTGAGGTCTACAGAATATTGAGATGCACATCAAAAAACTGTACAGTAAGTCAAATTTCAAGTAAATAAATGAAAATAAAATTTTAGTAGTCACAGTAGTAAAAGAGAGAAAGTTGATGGCTCTTAAAAAGACTGCTATTTTTCAACCCATGTAAAATCTCATGTAACATTTTCAGAGCTTCTTCAGAATCTTTTAAAACATCACCAACTCAATAATAAAAGCACACATATATATATATAGGTATTTAATATATAGGTTTAGAATGTTGTTTGAATCCTTAAAGTGTGGTTATTACAAAATTGATTTGGATTGCTTATATGATATGGAGTCAGTATTTGCAGTTGACTAACGAGAATAAAAATCAAGCTGAGAAAACACTATATTCCATGCTCCTCTCCACCAAGCTGAAGGTAGGAGATAATTCTTTACACTCAGATGTTTTCTATCAAATATACATACTTAATTTAAGGGAAAGCAAGTATCATAAGCACAACTGAAAATGTAAAACTTCCAAGTTTTATGCATGATTCATTATTGTATACATTACAAAGAAGCACTGGTACAATTTTAGCCAACACATCCATTTCGTAGGACACTTGCCACCTACTACCTGTAACTTATCTAATAGAGCAGGTAATTTGAGATTTGCACTTGCTCCTCCCCACATTCATTTTCAGTATCACACAGTCCACCTACTAAGTAATAGACATTCATCAATCTTTGACAAACAGCACAATAAAACTGCTCATTTTGTCTTAAGATGGGACCCAAATCAAACCAAAAGAACAAGTCTTGCACTCGTACTATGGGATAGACACAGGTCCATGTAATACCATTACAAATTCAATTACATTGCACTGTGATTATTAATGATAGAACAGTGTAATGAATCTGAGTGAAGACAAAACTCCACTGGTTAAGTGAGTCCTTGATGCTGAATTTTCTTTGCCAAATTAAAGCATCTTTTTTCCCCAGGCATATGGAAGTCTCATTAAAAGTCCATTTAAGCCAATGAGAATCTCCCCATTGATAGGCATATGTTTGAATTAAGTCCTTGCTGCATTAAAATTGAAACACTGAGGGGTCAGAATTCTTTTAAAGATTCTTAGCTCTCATCGGCATGCATTAAAAAACATGCCTTATTTGCTCCTCTTTCCTATTACTAAGAATCACAGGAATTTTGCACTTAAATTCTTCACACATTGTTACATAACTTTATCTACAAAGAGCCTTCAGCTACATTAAGGAGAAGGTTGTCTAAATTTAACCCAATCTGCACTATGTTGCCCTAATTCCAATCTGTCTTCTCAAATTCCCCTGTCAGTGATCATCTAAGTCTGTACAATCCCTGGACATTTTTGACATTAAAACTCTCCATTTGCCAGAGAAATAGTTGCCTGTCCAAAGCACATTTCCCAAGGGGGCTGGATTTGATGCGCTCACACTTCTTCCTGAAACTGATCAACTCTTAATTAAATATATGTCATATACATGCAAATAAAGTCTCATTTTAAGAAAGTGAGAGCAAGGCTGGGTAGGACTGTATAGCCTGAATTAAACCTGTATTAATCTGGAGACTCCAAGACAGGAATAAAAGCTCTTTCACTCCAAATCTCAGTGGCTCCATATTTCTCCAGTAGGTTGTGGACTTTATTCTTCTTTGGCCTAATAAACCTTGAATTGCCTTCAACACATATGAGCCACTTCAAACCAACAGAATAGGTTATTGTCATTCCTACCCTATCTCAATACCTTACTGGAAATTATTGCAATTAAAAGCCACTGGCTTTTAACAAGAATAGGTCAACCACTGAAACAAATTTCCAGAGGAAATGTTTTTAAGATGACAAATTCAGATCAAAATCTGATAACTTGCTGAAATAGAAAGGCACAGAAAGATTTGAGATGTCTTCAATATTCTAAGGTGGTTTTCAGAATTATATTCAAACTGGAGGTGCTTTTGGTTTAGCTGTGCATTTCCTCCTAATGGAAAATGAACAGCTAAAATCTCTTGCCTCAAGCTGAGAATGTGCTCTTGCATTTCCAGATGTAAGATCTCTATTCGACTGAACCCAGTAGGTTGTAGTCTGATTTTGAAGTTATAGTCAAAGACAGACCCAACACTTGCTTTGTCTCATAACAGAGATTTTTACAGCTCCCTTGGAGGTAACTCCATTACATGTAATTCACATTTGCACTAAAATTCATAGCCCTTGGAAGAGCTTGGATTCACTCACTGTCCTAGGCATTTGGATCTGACTTGGAATAGCTGAAAGAAAGAGTGCCAGTGTTGGCACCCATTTCGCTTCTGCAAATAAAAATTCAAGAGAAAAAGAGTACCTTTTTAAAATTCTTTCATTCTCAAAGAATTATCTAACTTCACAGTACATTGTACGTGTTACTTGAATATTATTATAGAAGGCTGGAACTTGAAAAATGTTGCCAAATTCTACTCAGAGTATGCATAAATCTTTAGCGAATTTAGAAAGAAATTAATAGATGTAATCAGCTCATTCATTTTGTCCATCACTTACAGAAAGCATGAAGAGTGAGGAAATCACCAGGAACTTGAGCCAAATTTGATAAACAACTGGTTGAAATCTTGTCAAACCAAGAAATACAGGAATAATTGTTTTCTTTCTGCAAGTATAAGATGGGTTGAGCTATTTCCCTGTCTCAAGTATATCAGTGTATGTCTATAAACAAGTGCATAACCTTCTGGTTTGAGTTAGGACTAGAGAAATGCTGTGATACCAGAATTTTCTAAATCTAAATTCTACAGTATTAAGCATAGCTTTGATAGACAAAGCTGTATTATTTTACCTCAGGAGTGATGCCTCACTGCCTTTCTCTATCTGATCAAAATCAGAAAAGCTTCAGATGTATAAAAAACTTCCAGCCTGTTCTAGAAAGATTTCTCACTCAATTTTGTATATCTAATACAGTAGAATACTTAATTCTGCATGGAGGGCAAGAGGCAACCCGTAGTCCATTTAAGACTCCAAATGATTGAGGGTGGTAAGGAATGTCTTGGTAACATTAAAAGATGTATTTTCTGGTTTTCAGAACTATTTAAAAAGCATATTTGGTGATCAAATAAAGGTTCCCTAGATCTAGTCTAGAGTTAGATAATCTTCCAAACACTTAAATGCTTATCTGAAAATCAAACTGGGATAATAATCATTACTAGCTATTCCGTTTCTTTCTGAGAAAGCTTTTGACAGCATCAGACACTAGTGCAGCATAAACTAATATAAACATTTAAAAATAATGTTTAACTCCACACTAGATGATTTTAATTATGAGCTTTCAAATAAGCCAGTGCATACACAGCACATACACAGTGAATAGGGAATGTTTGAAATAGTTGCTACCTACCTCTATAATATGCATCAATAACAAATAAATTTAACAGATGTAATAGAAAAAAAAACATTCAATGCTAGAACATCAGTAACACTGTCTGACATATGGAATTTGCTTTATCAGCATTCATGAGACAGAACTGCACAGAAGATGAGGGACAAGTACCAAAACCAAGTCAGAGACATCAAAGATTGTGGCAGTTCCCATCCCTGCTGCATTTTGTCTGCATTCCTACCTGAATACCTTTAGTACTGCAAATGTTGCGATACTTTTCCCCGCCTAGAGCTTCCTGGCTCAGTGTTACCCTCCTCCACTAGTCTTTGGACAGCCCATATGAAGATGCTGTGAAAAGTGTGATAGAGCACCCTAAAAAATTCTATCATTCATTTCTTCAGCCTCTTGGGACTCTCAGCAAATGTGGAGCCCTGTTTTCCAAATGCCTCTAGAAACAAGAAATTCATCCCACCTTTTACTTTAACCAGGCAAATAAAATAGATACAAGGGACCCACCATGTTGGATAGAGTCTGGAAATCTTTAAATAGTTCCTTAGGGATATTTATTTATTGTATTTATTTATTTTTTTTCTTTTACTTTCATTTTTTTCTTCTTTTTTTTTAATAGAATTTAATAGAAAAATAACACAGATTATGATAAGCTACCTAGAAGCAAGAATGTGTTGATTTTCTTACTAGGTATATCCTGCCTTACCATATCAGCATGTTAATACAATTTGCATAATTCAGTAAGAGTTAATGAGAACAATAATTATTTGAGAGTGAATTATGCTTTGGGCCTTATTATTTCTTTCTTATAATTTTGAACTTCTTTGTTTTAGATTCTGCCAAATGCTAAACTCACTACATTGCCAAGTAATTGAATTTCTCTTATTGCACACACACACACCACAAAGAGCATGCTGTTCAGACAGAACTTATATAATGCTCTTCTCCTCACTGGATCATTCAAACGTTTTTTGTGGAGATGACTCAAATCCTGATTACATTAATGAAACTCAGTACAAGGTCCACAGATGTTGATAAGTATTCTTCATTTTAAGGGGGGTTTCTGCAATCAAGATAATTTGCAGACTGAAGGCTCATAGCAACCCTGAATTAATTAGTAAAAATAATCACATTAAGGCTTGAACTTAATAATAAACTGGATAAGCATTAACATTTTGGTCATTAAACCTGTTTAATTAAATTTAATCAAGCTCTCACATTATTACAGTTACAATACACTAACTAACACATTGTCTTGCCCCTCTTCCCCTGTCCCTACAGAAAATGAGAAGAAAAAAAAAAAAAAGGAAAAAAGGAAGAAAGAAGAATTACCAGACTTAATCAAAGAAAACAAATGATTCAAAAATGCCTCATATTGGAGCCAAGCTTCATGACATCAGAGAGTAAGATCTTTACTAATCAAAGATACAAAATACATTAGGTCATTTTGCATTCTTCTCAAATCTTTTGCCAATTCTAAAATATTGTCTATATTATATGCTTGCTTTTTTTTTTTTTTTTTTTTTTTTTTGAAACTAACAGGAAATTATTTGTACTTAGAGCATCTCAACACTCCCAGTAGCAAGCAACTTATTTAATACTGAAGTATTAAGTGAAGAAACTAGCACTTAAATACTTATCCAAGTGTACAAATCATGACTCTGTAAGTTTTTTATTTAAAATTTCCTTTCTACATATTTGAACTGTATCTCATTTTAACATTTATGGCTTTACAGAGCATTAAGTTAGAAATTTCATTCTCTTTCAAAAACACTATTGAGTTAAATGTGCAAGGCTTTCTGAAATATAACTTCATCAAAGAGTATTGTTAAGTCAGTACTAATTTCTGTCAACACTTTGTAGATTTCTTAATTAAAACATATTTAAAAACAGAGAACTTACTGAGTTATGGTACTGAGTTATGACTCTTAATATCAGTCTTTCCACTGAATTAAGCAGACAAGATTATTAAGTAGCTCCAGCTCCACCCTGACAAGAAGACAACCTGGGCTGCAATCCCTTCCTGGGTTAAGTTTTCACACAGAATTCTCATTTACCACACAAGAAATGCTACCTGAGCCTCCCCCCACTCCAACTAGCAGCTTAGTAGTGATGCTGCAAGTGCGAATGGCACACAGTGCTTTTTCACAAAATAAACCTTTTGACAGTAAACTGTCAGTTTAATTAAATTTGCGAATGTTTTCCATTTTTTTCCATCAAAAAATGGAAATACTATTTTCCTGGTAAATATTTTTCCTGGGAAATAACTATTTTGATTCAGATACAACACTGGAGCTTTTCACTGCAGTTAGAAATAAATTACTACCACACCTTCATTCTTCACTGTGTGCTAGATACTTAAACAAAAGACAGTGATATCTTCTGGAACATATAAATTGGCTGGGAATGTATTACTAGTATAGGTGGACATATGATCCACATGTGTAAGACTCCTCTGAGACACCATGACAGCAATCCCAGATACAAATATTAAAAATTTATAGCAAAAAAATGAGAATTTGTTTTTTTACCAGAAATTCAGAGTTTTCCAAGGAGATAAAAGGTCATTTTTCAAACAGTTCAAACTATCACAATGTTTAAACAAATCCTGGCTCCACTAGACATTTCATCTTTCCCAAATACTAAAGCATGTCCAGAGATGTCTTCTAAAGGCTTTGTATTAAGGCGCTCATTCAAACCTCACAGATATTTTGTCATGGTTGACTTGAAGCTCATCAATATATTAAGAATCATCTTCTCTACATCCGACTTTACTGAATTGTTTGCAGTCTTTTCCAGGAAGATTTAGTGCATGTTTTTCCAAGAGTGAATTCTATATACGAAAAATAAAGATACCTGCAATCCTATCAAAACTTTCTCATTTTTCTGATCATTTCAGGATATCTCATAATAAGAATGAGACCCTAAACAGTGAAGGATATTTAGCAATTAAGACATATTTCAAAAGAGAGAGAAAGAGAGAAAAGGGGGGAGGGAAAGAGTTTCACAGCTTGAATCTTATGCAATCAGAACAAGGTAGCAAAATATTTTATTGTCAGCCAAGTGCCATTGCTAAAAATGTCAGAGATGTGTGGGTTCAAAGGCTGATTCAAACTACTTAAAAGAGAAAGACCATATAATCTCTACAATCAGTAAATCAAATTTATACAAAAGAGAAGTGACAAAAGCTTCTTTTGCAAATATACAACACTTGAAAATCCCATAACCAGTAATATTGAAAAACTAATTTGGACAGTTCAGTTACGCGTAGAAAACTACAAATTTTCCAAAGATTATTTAATGGAAACCACAGATCAACACAAAAAAATCTAGAATTTATACATGTATATTATACAGATAGATGGGAGGCATTAGATATAATGAAGTTCAATAATTCCTCTAAAGTCAATAGTAAAAAATAGGTGAAAAGTCCCGGTTTCAAAGTACAAAACATCTAGTGCTATTACAAAGCAACTTTAAGTCTCTGTCTGAAAGCTGCTCTTATGTTAGATATGTATGATACTGACTCCTCTCTATTCTACCTCTTTTAAGGATCCCAGTATGACTAAGATGGAAAGAAATGACAGAGAATCTCAGAAGTGCTACTTCAAAATCAATTTATACAGTGAACCCAAATGTCACTCTCATCAATATTTATGAAAAGATTTCACATTATATGGCCAGCATTGAATGGTGCATGTTATTCTTATTAATGTTTCATAAACATTTCTACAAAAAACAATATGCTTTACTTTGCTACTGAGTATTAAGTAGAATTATGGCAGCATCTGCTTCCAACAGTTGAGTGCACAAGCCCTGTCGTAAATTCCATGATGCATTAAGATGCCATTAAAGGTACCTTCTGTGGCTGTCTCCTCATTTACATACCTTGTAAATCATCAGGTAAAAATCAAGTGAACTGGGGAGTTATTTCCTGCATTCTTTCCTTCTGTCACAGAATCTAGTCCCATCCCCACCTTCCTCCATCAGGAGTATCACCTACCAAAACATGAAGTTAATGATGTCAATGACTAGAAACTTAATTGGTAGACACAATTCAATTTCTTGCATTTTAACAAATCTTCTATTCTTAAAGAAAGAAAATTTGAGAGTCAACACATGCAAGACGACATGAGCCCTTTTTTTCAGGATTCTTATTTGTGAGACTTACATCTCTTGAATAGTAAAATAATTATAAAATAACAAGGAATGAAATTCAGGTAAAAATGAAGCCTCTGTGGTGGTGGTTTTTTTTTTCCACTTTATTACCATTCTTTCCATTATGGACTTTTCTACTGCTCTCTTCCTGAGAAAATAAAATATGGATGATCTAAGCTTTTGCATAATTAGAGCTTATCTGGAGAAATGTCACCATCTTGATTTCAATAGCATTTCCTCTCTGTTTCATTTCTTCTAACTACCAGTTTAGGTACTTCAATCCAACTGTTTAAGAAAATAGCTGGAAAAGATTTCCTTTCACAGAAGTGTCTGGGCAGTTCCGTGCATTGACTGGCAGGATAGTTTCGGGAACATTGCAGCTGTCATTCCGATGCCTGAAGACTGTTTTTCTCATCACTCTGGTAACTCAGCCTCTAATGGCCAGGAGTTTGGAAATGGGAATCTGCACCTGCGTATCACAGTTGACAAAAGCAACATGCTGCTGACAGAAAATCTGATTTGTTTGACTGTTTCCCCTCCAATGTTCAAACCAGCCAGGTGCAGTGAATTAGCCAGGCCAGCTTTCTCTGAACTTAACAGTTATTTCCATGTACTTTCATTACTTCCATGAGCTTTGCTTTTTTTGTGAAGTCAGAGAAAAATGCATAAACTATGGAAACTTTGTCCTGTATCTCTACTGTGTTGTAGCATAGTTGAAAAGGAAAAACCTGGTGAACTGCAAGACTGCCAGGGGGAACTCATTAATTTTATCTGGAATGTGTCACATTCCAATGGAAAAAATGTTTTTTAAACTTAAGAAAATGAAATAACCCTTACTCTTTGTTTCAGATTTTCAGCTGACATACATGACTTCCTGGCTGTTAGAAAGTAGCTAATGGGAATTCTTAGCATTCTTCCCAGTAGCTTCTAAAAAAATCAGATCACAGCTTTTTCCTCAGAAGAAGTGAGAAGGAAAGTTAATAAATTACATGAAGTTTCTTACATTTAGTGACAAACATGAAAAAACTCACAGACTCTTTTAAGTGATACTTTCTCCTCACCCGCCATCTACATTTATACTGCACCTGTTTTTGCAAACCTGAGTCCTTGAACTGCTGCAGAAAGAAATAAGAAGTGTCTAACGTGCTTTATTGCTAAACAGTGAGACACTTTCTTTAGCCTTTCAATAAATAAAGGGGGAGAGGACTGGATACTTCCAGAAGATGAGAAAGATGCTGAATTGGGGATGACAGGTCTGCTATGAATTATGGGTACAGAAAAGTCACCCCACAGGTGACGTGCAGACAGCTTTGCAAACTGAGTCCATTCACGTCAAACAGGGCTTCTGGACAAAGGGCATCCTTCAAGCCAGCTCTTCACACAGGAAGAGATGATGCCTAAGTGTTACAGGCATCCTAAAGAGCCCAGGCAGAGAATGGAAAATACACTTTCAGAGATGACTACAATTACCCACAACTATTAGTAAAAATATTAACCTGAAAAACAAGAAAGTTTGTCAGCATTATGGTAGAAGATGCAAGTAAGGGCAGCAGGTTGAGTACAAGCACAGTTGTGGCAATAGCCACTGCTATTCCCATTGGGCTGCCATGTGCTTCTGAATGAATAAGCCACATAAAGAAGCTTGTTCTCTCTTGCTTTATTCCTGCAGGTTGTTCTGTGCTGCTGACTGTCTCCATGGGGACACCACCTATATCACCTATTTGTCTGCATCTAGGTTGCTGCTAACCCTCATCTCCCATTTATTTATCTAGAAGCAGAGTCTGCCTTTGTGCTGTGTTCTCATTTTGGAAAAGCTGTTATTGTTTATAAATTATAGAATCATAGAATCACTCAGACTGGAAAAGACTTAAAGATCATCAAATCCAACCCAACCTAACTCCCTATCACATCTTTTTTACCCAAGGAGGTTGTGGATGCCCCATCTCTGGAGGCATTCAAGGCCAGGCTGGATGTGGCTCTGGGCAGCCTGGGCTAGTGGTTCGCAACCCTGCATAGCAAGGGGATTGAAAATAGATGACCATTGTGGTCCTTTTGAACCCAGGCCATTCTATGATTCTATGATTCTTTTTATTCCATTTTTACCAATCTCTCTAAGCAGTTCTAAGGTCAGCCAGCACTGCCATAGCTTACAATCCTATTACTTCTTCAGTGGTACCTGCTGCTGCATCTTTTCATTTTCTCCTTTAGGGAATTTGTGATGCTGTTTGTTAAAGATCTCGCTTTTTTACATTGCTCTAGAACCAGTGTTTGCATTGGGAGAAACTCTTTGTGATGCTGAATGAAAGCATAGCACTGAGGGAACTGAAAAATTAGAGCATACATTTACTCTTTATAGACAATGTGCTCACTTCACCCTCTTTTCTCATTAAAGCACCTCCATGTATTCAGTATTACAGTTTCTTGTTACAGCCTTACAGCTCAGAATGTTTAAAAATAGATTTGCACCCTAATCCAAATACAGAGTGCTAATCTATCCCCTGTGAGAAAGTCTTCAGTTTAACTGTCCTACAAAACAATTCTTCTCTTCTAAAGCTCTAAGAACCTTTAAATACTCATAAATAAGTAGACCTTTGTTAATCTCAGTATTAATGAAAGCAGGTCCTTTAGTTCTAACTGCCAAAGCCACACCTACAATTCTTTACACCTGTGCAGAGTTCAGTCCAACTAAGTCAAAGAATACAGGGATGCAGCAATCTGCCCACATGGCTTTATTTCTGGTGAACTGATCCTAGAGCCTACCAAGCCATATTTCTGACTCACGTAAAACCACCAATGCCTATAAATAAACAAATAAACAAAAAACTGTTCTAGAAAAGTGCTTGAATCATCTTTTAATTTTCTACCTAATTTCACCTAGCATGGTGCAAGACCCATGCTCCTGGGTGCTGCCACAGGATAAACAATGATTCTTTTAACAGTTAGAAAATGCAAGTGAATGCAGAAGCACAGCCTGCTGCTTCACTACTAAAATCTATACATTTTATTACCACATATGCAAGCATATGTATCTATATACACACACACTACTTGAGCTTCCTGACTTCAGATATTCTTTTATTACTGCCTATATTAATAATTATCTAATTGTTTCTGACTTCTCTTCTTCCTCCAAGAACATCACCACTTTTTGTTGTTGTTGTTATTCCTTATCAGTTTGATATTCAAATAGGAGAGAAAAAAAGAAACAACAGCAAGCAACGGAGGTTTTGTGTGCTTGTAAAGTTCTATTCTAGAGGGAAATTGAGGGAAATTAAACTTTTTCATGAATATTTCCACCTCTTCAAATGGAAAAGTGCTTTGTCAGGAAAAAAATGCAGACAAATGTTATAAAAGGTACTTTAAGCATGTCTCAGACATATTTATGACTCTGAAATATACGGTATCTCACTACTCCCTACTCTATTACATAACTCAGCTACCAACTATACTGAATTTCATACCCTTCAAAGGCATTTAACATAAAGCATATTTCGCTCCGACTTTGAATTTCACTTTTTACCTTCAGATTGCCATATCATCTCTATTCCTTCCATATTCATCTATGTATTTGACTAATGTAAGTTACTATAGTTTTTAGAAATTGAGCTCTATATATCTGCTTTTTATTACCCTTCATTGCATTCACTGCGCACCAAGGTTTTGCTACACATTTTACACAGAAAGGCTCTCCTAGACATTAAGTAGAATCAGTAGATATTCCAATTAACACTTCTCATTGGCTGTTTGATATTTTTATTATTATTATCTAATTTTATTCTCTTTCTTTTTCCTCTGTTGCTTTCAAACCTCCTCCTACCATTTCCACCTCTACCTATCATGGCAATCACAGTCCTCATACCAACACAGTAGATTGGCAGGGCCAACATGCACATCCTAAGAGCTGTCATACACTTTTGTAGGTAGCCAGAGCTAAGTGAGACGCAATCAAGAAAGCTATACTGGTCTATCTCAACATCCTAGAATCATTTACTACCCTCCATCCTCTCTTTCCATATACTTCAAGTCAGAAAGAAACCTTGTTACAGAATATTCAGAAATACTGTCACTTTAAACAAAAACACTGTCTAGCAATCTAGACAAATGCTGTTTTCTGTACCAGACTTTGTTTACGTCATAAACACAGTGTCAAATATGCAGTTTTTATGGGGAAAACCACCTTGCATAGCACACAGATATACAGAAACTTACAGTATGAAATAAGTGGTGTAGCCATATGCAGCTTTACTCTTGAAGCAGAAAAATCTCCCAAAAGATTACATTCTCAAGTAGCGGTGACCTGAAATAAAAAAGTGTATATATTATTGAACAGAAGCATGGTAGCATTCACTTCAGAAGTAACCGACATTAGAACAATAATAATTTCCAAGGTTATTATTCAGAACTGTCCTGAAAGTGTTGAAACTGGTTGACTGAATAACGTAAAAAATGACACCTTTCGGTAGCCTTTTCTCTATGCAAAAATCAAAGAATACACAGTATGGCTCATGCCTGTCTTTCTACTTTATGTCACTCTAAAAATTTAATACAAATTTTACCAAAGACTCATTTCAGAAATTCCTGAATGCTTATTTAAATAAATGCCAATTGATATGAGTTGCACTCAAGTCTTCCCCAGTTAAAGACTCTGTTATCATTACTGGCACTGCTAAAGGTAGAAAAGTACCAACCTGGAGAAATGGTGGGCTACAAATGTAGCAAAACAATTACTAGATCCTCCAGGAAAAAAAAATGCAGAATTTAAATGTGAAAGAAATATCCAACCTAGTTATGGGAAAACTTCCAGTTAATTTCTACATAAGCAGGAACATTGGTGTTTTACTGAAACTCGGACTGAATGCTGATATCAGATTCATATTCCAGTCTGGATACGTGCAACATCATTTATGATTTCTCCAGAAATTTGAAGTATACAAAATCTTGTTGTCAGTTGTATTTTTCATTGATACAAAATAAATTCTTGGACCTGATGACTGTAACTTGATTTTCTTCATCTTCTCTGAAACATTTTAGGAAAATTATGTTGTTAAACCTTATACTATTGTCCCTTTAAATAGATGAGCTGAAAGAAAACCTTTAAGAGATCAGACTGAATAACTTGGATTTCATAAATGAACCAAAATAAACCTTGTATTTAATCTGATTAGAATACAGGTACTGGGTTAGCTGCTACTGAAACAGTGAGCAACAGCAATCTCAAACCTATCAGCAATGTAGTTCTAAAACCTGTAAGAAGGTGGGGGGGGAGGGGAAATTGAAATGAAGCACATCTACAAAACCTACTTGGAACTAATATGCTTGCTACTTGTTGAATTTTCAAGAACGTGCTTCTAATTTCCAAAAAATATCTGGAGTAGAGCTGGTTTCCACCTTCTGCCAGCAATTTACTTATTTATTTTAACCTAGGAGGCAGCATTTGGGAAAAATATTGACATTTTACTGGAGAACTAAGATCCTAAAACTGTAATTAAGTTCAGACTATTTCTGTTATTTTCAATCCTAACTGGATGGCAGCCCTAGCTCAAAGAAGAAATCTGCTAGAACACTAAATTGTAGGATGTAAAAATGTGTAAACTGTGTAAAAATTCTATGATTCTATGATTCTAACACTACTAGCTTGGGCAGTAAGTTCAGCATTACTTCCTATATCAAAACAAACCTGCAATAAATTAGAAAATGCTATACTGTTTAAGTGAAATATTTTCAAAATACATTTATAGAAGATAACTTAGCAGCATTAAGTTCCTATTTTTTAACCAAGGTGTTCTTCACTTAAATCTATATACAATTGTTTAGGAGAGTTCTGAAGTGGACAATAGTAGTAGATCAAACAGTGACATTGTTCCATTCGGCTCAAGTATCCTTATGAGTACTCATGTTTAAAACTGTGACCCACCAAGCCCTGTTCAGCAGCCACTTCTGTGAGCAACACTTGGGCTCGTGAGATGCCTCCAATGATACCACAAGGATCTTACTCCTCTCTACACCTTAAAAAAAGGTGTAAAGGAGATTCAACAGATTCAATTAAGGTGACTTAAATGATTTGGCCTAATATATATATATATATATAGTCCTTTTTTCCTTCTCTTTTTCTGTTTTTAATCTTCCATCGACTTTTTTTTTTTTTTCATAAGAAAACAGAAAGAGATCCTGGTTAAAGAACTGAAGTTTTCGTAACCTGGGGCTTGGGATAACTTTGTTTTGTTTTCATACATTTAGAGTTTCCCCAGTTCAGTGCTGGTTTTAATCATACCAACTTCAATTTGAAAGCATTAATAAATTATCAAGTTATTTAAATAGATTATTTGTTCTGCAAGCTATCATAGGTATCTACATATTCAGATGATGCAACTTGTAGTTATATTATACGTATATTAAAATCAGTAATAACTGCATCCTGGAATGAGAGCTGGTGTTATTTATCCTAGAGAAGAGGTGGTTCTGGGGAGCACTTATTGTAGCTTTTCAAAATTTAAAGGGTCCTAAATAAAGATGGAGAAAGACTTTTTAGAAGGGTAGTAATAGGACAAGGGGCTTTAAACTAAAATAATGTAGATTTAAATTAAACACTAAGAAGATATTCTTGGCTTCAGTGGTGGTGGGATACTGAAATAGGCTGCTCAGAAAAGCTGTGGATACTCTGTCCCTGGAGATGTTCAGGGCCAGGCTGGATGGGGCTTTGGACATCTGGTCTAGAGGGATGTGTCCCTGCCCATGATAGAGGGGTCAGAACTAGTTGGACTTTTAGGCCCCTTCCAACCCAGATCATTCCAAGCAGCTCTTTTTCCACCTAAATCAGAATCTAAGCTGAAAACAAAGCTAAATCTTTGTTTTATTTCCTGACCCCATTTCAAATTGAGGAAGACTAAAAGGAAAATCAAAAAACCTCCAACTGTATGTTAGAGATAAAGTAAAATTAAGTATTTCCACCACACCCGCTGAAAGCCTGGCAAGCAACACATGGTTTAGGAGAAATAAAGGCAAAATTAGACAGTCACAATAAGAATTTGTGAATTACATAGAATATCCTCACCACCATCAGAGCTGTAGATTTTAATTGCACATTCAAACAGAGCAACTAAGAGTGTAACGGTATATCCCAAAGAAAACAAGACATAGCACATTTTTACAGCTTCTTGCAATTCAGAGTCCTGAGCCCCAATTTATTCCCATTCTGATTGAAGTTTGTAACAGCTCTGAAGATGGATTTTGTTAACATGATCCTTATTGCTTCTCTTCTTTCTAGGTCCTCCCTCTTCATTAGCTCCAAAGAGAGCAAGTGCAGGTTAATGGCAGAACAATCATATGATAGATCAATAACCTAATTAAGGGCAAAACTTTAAGTCGAGGAGGTGAAAGGAAAAAAAAAGAAAAAGAAAAAAAAATAATCACCGCTCTGTTTTTGATACCAGAATGGCAATTTACATTTCTTGCTGCCCTGCTAGCAGACATGAATCGAAGTCTGCTAGTATGAACTGAGATATTAGACCAGGTCCTAAAGCCTACCCAAAAATCCAGCTGGATTACATAGTTATTTCAGTTCTGAACCCTGATACTCATTTTAACCCTGCTTGGCTTCTGGTAGCAATAGTGGTATTTTCTATATTTGGATAAATTCAAGTTCCAGCAAAAATCTGTTTCAAGGCTCTGGTCAATCACAAAGGATCACAGAATACAATATCCTACTTTACTACTGACTGTTATCACAAAGAAGCAACTCTGACAAATCCTGTTTTTCTTTTTCTTTTTTTTTTCCTTTTTATTTTTCTTATTGCTCTTCAGTTCAGTGGGAATTAGATGTCCCAAATGATCTTACAGAGTCTGCATCACAATGCCAGCTAAGCTGCATGGTAATACTATGAGTATGATTATAATTGTCTATAATAGCAAACATCAGCATATTTTTCTGATCTGATAGGCACATAGCAAGTAGTTGTCATTCAGAAAAATCCTCAGATATCTGTTAGATCAAGAAACTCTGTTTTTCCTACAATGAAGAAAGCTTCCAGTGAATGCAATCAGCTTTATTAAATGAATGAAGCAGTTAGTGGTAATTTTCAACTCACTGAGTTAGGTGATATACATGTAATTTGGGCACATTTGTTATATTTGTCGTCCCTTACAGCCAAAAAATCAGAACCTGTATCAGAAGAAAGCCCATGAGTTTCTAAGTAAATGATGGGAATTGTATTGCAGCAGCCAGCTGTAATGAGGTATCATAGCACCAACCAATGCATTTAAAATGCAAAAAATACCAATGGTTTTCTCAAAAACAACACATCCTCACCAGTGCTAGTCTAACATGCATCAATTGGCTTTTATCTTTCTGTGGAAGGATACAGATTGACCTAAGCCACTGGAGATAAATGATTATGTGATTTAACAGTCACTAACATTTGCTAAAAGCTTTGCCTGCGCAGTCAATTTCACACCCACAGCAAACCCTTTCTGTATTCTCCTAAATACTAATCTTTCCAGGTACCGCATACATTCTCCCTGTTGTTTTTGACCTTTCTGTAAGCAAGATGCAATTTCAAAAAAATAAATACAGAATAAAATAATTAGAGTTAAGTCATCCTGTTAGTGCAGGATTCTTCCCTGTTGCACAGTTCATTTCAGTTCAAACAAACCCCTCACCTAGGCTAGGGAAATAACATTGATCCCTGTGCAGAGGGACTGTTCCAGGTAAAGAGAACTTTCGCTCATAACACACAGTAATTATACCCTCTTCAGATTCTTTCTCTTAACTTCGTGTTATTATACCTACACATTCACATGAGAACAATAGCTTATACTCTGCTCGGGTCATTTTTTTGTCTGTTAATGGACCTAGATTTGCATGGAATTTTTAAAGACAGTTGAATTTTAATCAGGAATAGTTAACAACAAATACGGTGTTGGGGTTTTTTTTATTTCATCTACTGAGTACTTAAACCGCGTACAATTAAAAATATTTCTATTTTTAATACACACCGATGTTTTTATTTTTCTTATATTTCTGGAAGAAATTAATTCATAATTTTAAAATAAAACTGGGATAATTTTCCTATAAGTATCTTTATAAATAAATTCTGGGTACCTGTTTATCAAAGTATTTTATTCACCTCCTTGGCTTGGTGGCAGTGAAATGTATGCAAATGATAAACGTGTATTTTAATATCCAAATAATTTTACACTTTAAATTTATTACATATTTATGAACCCAAGTATATAAAACAAATAAAACATTTCATAAAACAAGACAAAATCTAATTGCACAGACAAGGTAGTGATAATATTAGCCAATATGAAATCATTCAAATCCTACTAATTCTACAAATTATTATATTTTAAAAATGAAGTACCATGAGGCCTTTTCTACCCAACATAATTCTTTTCAGTGAAATTAGATGCCACAGAACAGAGTAACGCTGCAATGAATGGACACATCTGTGTTTTGGGAGAAATAAAAATAACTTTTTGCTTTGTTTTGAGAGTCTTCAGGAATCTACCATTTAAAATTCATATCCTCTGCAATTCTCAGTGAAAGTAGGTGATCTCCCATATCAGGTTAAAAAAAAAAAGAAAGAAAGAAAGAAAGAAAGAAAGAAAGAAAGAAAGAAAGATAGAAAAGAAAAAAAAATCCCTCTTGGAAGCACTTAACTTCAATTTGCTTTGCTTCTCTTGCTGTATGTCAGAGCAGAGCAGTTGCACATCATGAGCATAGGACTGTTTCAAAATAAAGTCATACTTTCTTTTGGACTGACAGTACTCCAAGACTCCTTCCAAACATAACTGCCTGTCTCCAAAACAGGTATGTGAAAGTATAAAAGGAATTCTGAAACCTAGGATAAGTAAATACCTGTAAATTGGCAAATAGAATTGTCTTACAAAGCAGATAAGGCCATTTATTGTCTTTCTGCCACAACTGACCTATCCACAAAGTGAGGACACCAACAGCACTGCAAAGCTTTCCATTTATAGGCTTTCTCAAGGTCCTTAAATATACTTGTGAAAAACATCACTACTAACCATTATTATAGGTCAATCTCTGAACATACAAAGAAATAACAGAGCAGTTGTGAATACCACTATGTTTCTTAATAAAGAAAGCAAGCATTTTTCAAAATGCAACTGGTTATAATTTATCATTAATCGTCAAGAAATGCCTGTGTGTTCCACAACTGCACTTATAAAGCAATACTTTAAAAGCTAGCTGAGGGAAAGGCACGTGGCTTTAAATTGACAAAATATTTATTTTCTTGGAAGTCATTGAAATCAACACATCATCTTTTCATATGTCTGCTTGACAATTCCTTTTGTTGTTTTTCCAGTAAGCTTTGCCCAGCTACCATTTTTCTTAAAAAATTAAACTATAAGGGCAGGTGTGGAATTGCAGAATAGGCTCTGGTGTCATGGGAAGGAAAGTGCTACAGGCTGTTGAACAGGGTCCTGCTTGGAGGAAAGAGATAAGTATGAATGGTGGGATCAGCTTATTCAGGACTACTCTTTCAATGCACTTTTCTCAGCAAGAGAAGCCATTTGAAAAGCTGAAGAATATCCAGCAATGACTCAGGTGGCCAACAAAATTTATGTTTTGTCCAAAAATTTAATTCAGGAGCTATTAATGCTTGCTTTTTATCACTCTTCAATCTTTAAATCTGGCCCTTGTTTCAAGTTACATGCATTGAACTTTCCTCTTCTCCTAAAGACCCCTCATAAGTATTTTTATAACTCTCAGCAAAATCTTGTAAGACACAACCTTCAGGAGAGAATCTGCAGTTTTCCAGTGAACCACAGCCATACACTTCTCTAAGCACTGCAAAACAGAAGCAGCAGGGGGTAAGGATAAAGAAGCAGAATTAGATTTGCACTATCTTTACCCATCTTACTCTTATCAAATGAAAATTGCAAGAATGAGACTTTATCCAGATCAACTATAAAAATACCTTACCTCCACCCCAGGAGAATATTCTCATCTCTGTACAAATAAAGCATTTATGTTCACTATAAAAACATATAGATTCTCAGTATAAAAATTAAAAAATATCTCCACTAAATATAAATCAGCTGTTTAATCGTGGAGGTAGAAAGAGATTAAAGGCAAAACAAGAGGGGGATGAAAAATATGAGAGACAAGCTAACACTCATTAAAATCCTGAACAAAACACCATGTTTAGAATTTGCTATTTTTTTCCTTACTTGCGGGCAGCAGAGTTATGCCTGCACTCCATGAAGCCTCAGAAGATCATTTTGTTTAATAAGCTCAAAGATCCAGAGAAACAATTGGTGGGAAAAATACCATAGGAGCTTGGCTTTCAAAGTGATTCAAACACATTTTTTTACTACAAAGTGTCTTTTCAATTAGGATGCTAGGAATCAGACAAGGCTAAGAAGTAAGGTAATGAGGGCAGGCATGACATGGAGCCTCAGGGCTCCGTGGGATTTTCCTTCAGCATTTGATTCAGCCCCTTGGAGGAACTTAAGTTGAATGTAATAGCTAACACCTAATTCTTTTCCTCATTTCTCTGCTTCCAAGTTTCCTGTGCTGTCACATTCACATCTATTATGCACATACGATGACAATTATAGAGCTTTTGTTTTCAGGAATTCACCAGTTTATTCTTTAAGAAATAGAATAACTTTAATAACAAGAGACCAGACTTGTTTCTTGCCTCTGAGAGATTAAAAGAAGGAGGGAGGGATCATCTGAAAGTCTCAGTGTGCTGGAAACATCAAGTAATGACCTTTATTACTAATGACCTAGGCCCTCCAGCAATGAACCTAGACAACACTGATTAGGAGAGAAGCCTGCTGCTTTTTGCAGGCATATAAAATAAAAGAAGTCTTTGTGTTAATAGAGAGGGGTATGACACCGTAGGATATGTAAAAATGAATGAGCTGTACAAAGAAGGGGGTTTTCCTCCTCTGTGTTAGACAATGAAAAATTAATCCATCAATATAAAAACCTGAATCATAGTTTGACACACTGCTGTATCTTGCTGTACAAGATAACATTAACCAAACCTTGTACTGCAGATTTGCAAAGCAATTTTAGTCTGGACATTCTGCTTAGATCACCTCAAATTAACAGGAAGTCTGACATTTAAACCTTAGAGGCTTCATGTATTAAGGAAGCATCAGAAGGAAACTAGTAAAGATAGGCAGGATATATATCTTAAACAGAGAGAAGCTTATTACTTTTGCTGCCTCAAATTTGAGGAGTGGCAGGAAAAAGAACAAGATGGATATATGAACAAATGCAAATCTTAGTTAAAAAGGCAACATATTTCTTTTGACTTCCTGCTTTAGTTCTATATTTGTACAATTATTGTTCTCTGACCATTTAGTCTTGGTCACATCATAATTCTAATGCTGTTTCACACCTGGAAACTAAACAGGATACCTCTCTCCTTGTGATATGTCCTGGGGCACTCAGGACAAGGCACAACTTCCAGCAAATCTCAAAGCAGTACAACAATAAAGACACTCATCCGTTGGCACTCAAGGGCAATCACATGCAATTTTTTATCCACTTTCAGCATCCACAAACTCATCAGATGCTCACTGCATCATTCTGTGATGTTGCCCAGCCACTTTCTCCTCAGATCACATCTTGACCTGCTGCATTTTCCCAGCTGACCAAATGCAGTCTGCTAGCAGGTGACTCATCTTCCTAAGGAAAGCACACACCAGTAGCTAAAGCTCCTTTTTCACTGATCCTTTTTACAGCACTCTCATTCTCAGTGTTGGTTTGCCAGATGACCCCAGAGCAATGCATCAAAACTTCACAGATTCCTGTAGCTTCATCTAAAATGCCAGCAGAATTCACAGATCACCCTTCCTGAGGGTCCATAACTTTGTTATAAGATTGATCATTGTGTCAGAAGTTTGCACAACATCTGTAAGTCTTTCTCCAAGATATTTGTGCATGGCATGAAAATGAGCAACATTAACCTCCATGAATTTCATACTACTTTTTTCAGAGCTAGTTCTGAACTTTCAGTTTTGAGGTGATTTCAATCACTCGCTGAGATTTCAATCCTCAAGAATAGCAGTTTTCATACATGACTAATGAATAATGCTATACAGAACATGGCATCGCATTAAATTTATTTTCCAGATCCACACAGATTACAACCATCTTCATGTTCTCTTCATTATCTCAACAATTTTTGGAAGTTTTTTTTAAGCCAGATTTGTCAAGAAATCAGTTTGTGGAAATATCCTGACTTAATCTTCATGTTTGTCTAAATGACTGATGATCCTTTTAAAAATTAATTTCTACTATATGTATATCACTGAGCTCTGAGAATTATGTTCCACGTTTTCACCATTCTTCCTTAGCTCTTTCTTAAAACATTAAAGAACTATTTTTCTCCCTTCCAGATCTACAGTGACTCAGAGATCTGTCATGAATGAGTTTTTCCACTACTGAATTGCTATTCACGAGGAATGGGATGACTTACATTATATTCGTGGCTTAAAAGGTTCCTTTTTATTAAATCTGTTTACAGCAAATTACAACAATTTTTTTTATTTGCCAATTTAAGCTATCTACAGGTTATAAATGGTCAATAGCTTCAAAAAAAAATTCACTTGAATTTCAAAATATTTTTAGATGTGCCTGTGCAGAATATTTTATGGACTCAGCTGGTTCAAAAAGTTCAGTGCTTGCTAGCTTTCCTATCTGTAATGCCACAGCCCAGAAAACAACATGGAGAGCAGTCAAGTGCTAGCCTGCATGCAGAGCTCTGATAAAAGGGGCCAGGAAATCTTCAGCAGCTCACGGCAACTACAGGAAAAATCACCAAAGGGACAAAGGGAAGAATGAAAATAAGTACAAAGTACAAAGTTGAAATTCTCCAGAGAGACGACAAAGTGGTAAGGGTACAGCAAGTTGCCTGCTAAAGTGCTGGGAACAGAGCTCTAGTTCTCCCTGGCATACTACTGCTCTGAATGAGTACCACTGAGGTTAGAAAACATTATCATTGCCCAGCTCTCATTATCAGACAGAAACTGGCTGTGCCTCTCCATGTTCTAAATGGGACTGTCTCCACTGAATAGAGCCATGTTACTTGGCAGCTAAGCAGTATGCCTGCCTTCTTGCAGAAATAAAAAGTTGGTTTACAAACAGAATCTCTCAAGCTTTCTCTCCATTAGAGTATCAGCCTAGACTGTCATGGTGCTGCAGGTAGCCAGCTCCCATTAACCACTTTGTCACGCAGAAATATCTGCTGAACTCAGCAATCACCTGAGCACGGGCTGCCGGGTCCAACCAAGAAGGTAGAATAGAGCTTGCGGCAAAGTTCGTCCAGCTGATTACCTGCTCACTTCTGTTATTCACAGCAGGGACAGGCCTCCATTGCTCCTAAATATCCAGGGTAGACAGTTTTGAAAAATGCACAGCTTCTTACAAAGGCTAAGATGCACCCAGGTAACTGCACCAGTGGAAGCAACTCCAGCAGATGTAATCCAGAGTAGCTGCATGGCTTAGGACTGTCCTAATTGTTGTGCTCTGACTGCTTTGCTTTTCACCTGGGATAACTCCAACAAGCTGGAGAATAACTTTCAGGGATAAAAATAAATCATTTAGAGCACTTAAATGTGAATTCCTTAGAAAACAATTATTTGAATGGATGGCCTATTGAAGTCAATGTCACTTGCTGATAATCACTAGCACCCATTATTGTAAAAGTCTAATTACATGGTTATTTTAAAGGATTGTTTTTCAAATGATTAAGCCAGACTGACAATCGTGAAGCACAAATTTGACTTTAAAAGCATTTATTCCAAAATATAGCATCCAAGGCTGGATTAAGGAGTATAAATTTCTGGAACAATAAAATACTATAGCTCAAATTATATAATATTTCTCCTCAGCTTTTATCCATGCTCACAAAACACTGAGGTGGAGCAAATTTTCTTCTTTATTTTGCAGCTGCAAATTCAGTGTACACCCAACTAGTGCTAACTACTTCTCTCCAAAAGAGAGAAAGATTTCCACACTTTGCATACATCAAGAAATTAGACCTATTTACAGCTGTTCACAGATGCATTTGTACCCGAGAAATGCAGAAGATGTGAATGTGAAACAAAGGCCAAGAAATAAAGAGATCAAGCTGCTAAAAAAAAAAAAAAAAATCTAATCTTACATTAGTTTCACTGCACTAAGTAACACTTGGGGACTTCACAGGTTTTAACATTAATACAATAGGTTCATTATGGTGCACTATCTCGGCAGTACTAATAGAACATCTGAAAACACATCTTGTGAAATAATAATAATAACCCTAATAAAAAGCAAGGTATAGGATTCATTCTTCTCACAGCTTCTGTGCTGATTAATGTCTCATTCAACTATATTTCATTCAATATTCAACTCATTCAATACATTCTGCTAATAAAAATGTCAGCTCCCTTTTTCTACTAGCAAAGCGAAGAAAAAAGAGTTGTTGGAAGACTGATACCAACTAGAAATTACTTCTGCTAATTTATCCTAATGAATCATTCTCCTAAAACTCAGAAGAACCTTGCTGATCATCTTTGGGGGAAACCATAGGATAGTTTTCGCAAAGTTCCAGAGCTATCATCAGCCTCATGGTCAGAACTGTCATGTCAGAGCTGTTTAGCTGAAGCCCCTTAGTTTGTCCTAACAGATATTTTACATCTGAAGAGAAGTCCTGGAGAACCTGACCCCATGGAGTCCAATCACATTTTTTTTTACCAGATTTTTCTTATGCTTACTTCTGCAATGTTATTTTTGAGTGTAGTTCATAGAAACATAGAATGGTTTCGGTTGGAAAGGACCACATGCATCATTTAGTTCCAACCCCCTTGCTATGGTCAGGATTTCCTCTGGCTGGACCATATGGCCCAAAATCCCATTCAACACTCCCGGGTATAGGGTATCCATAGCTTCTCCAGAAGTTGTTTGCATCAAGCATTTGAGATTTGCTCTTAGGCAAAACAGAAGATTTGGGATGAACTATCATACATTCCTCTGTATGCATAAGCAGAGCAGCGTAAGACTATTTCTGACTAACAATCTAACTTGAAAACGCCTATTAAGTTTAATTGTAAAAGTATTTTACTTTAGAGTTGTCATAATTTAATAATGACAAGTAACAATCAAGTTATAAAGTTATGAAAACCCCGTACCTGCACTTGCTGCAAGCTATCTTACAGACATGCAGAAAACATGGTCCTTGTCCCAGGCAAGCAGTTTAAGAGCAGAGCCCATGCAAGTTATAACAGAGATATGACAGAGCAAGAGAAAACATCTCATAGGAACAGACACAGGCTACACCATGTCTGCTACCTGACTTTACCTAAAATGCAATTTTTATTCACTGGATAAAGCTCTTCAAATGATACTGCTAATAAGAATCTTTCCTAGGTACATCTTTTATAGGCTATTTGTTACTTCTCAGCATTACAGTATCCAAGCAGGCTGTTTTGTTTCTTGCAAATTATGTGGTTATTTTGCAAAACAGCTATCAGCTGCAAGTGTAGCAGTATGTAAGTACATTGTAAGAAAAAAATGATCCTTTTATAATTCAAAAAGCTATTTTCTCTTTGTTGTCTTTGTTGCATTTCATAATCATCAACAAAACCCAAAATTAGCAATGTACAGCTGGCATAGCTGCCTGCAGGATCATTTTCTCAGAGGATGGAGGATTCATGTTTTCCTGTTTCTGAAAAGGCAAAGTTTGCTTTTACTGGATGAGTGAAAAGAGGACTGATGTTTTGGCAATAATTTGATGTGAAATTATCATTTCATCCTTCCTATAGATAATCTGAGTTATCCCTTACCAACACCTATCATTTTTCTCTGCCTGCCATCTTTCTCAATGCTGACAGTTTGAAACATACATTAAAGCCAACCCTCGTAACACTGAGTATTTCACCCTGACACACAGAACACTTTTCCCAAAGGTCCAAATCTCCTGTCAGCCTATGGTCCAGTCTGTGGGATGGTTAGCTGAAGCCCACACAGTCAATAACTACTATCACAGGTTAAAAACCCTAGCTATAATTCTGATTAACAGTGATGAAGCCCAATTTTGCTCAGCTCCTGAGGTACAAACACATTGTTTGGTAGCCAGAGGCATTACTGCCAGATGAGATGACTGGCTTTGTCTTGGTGATGTTGCATTACTCAGCTGGCTAAAACATGCTGATGCAGATCAGAAAATGCCACACACAGAGATCAAAGCCTTCAACATGGACAAACTGAGCTTTTGCAAAGTCACCCCAAAACAGGGCATCATGTTGCACAGCACCTTCTTGTTCACACTGTCACATTTCTGCTAGGGCCACCCTTTCCCCTCAGGGTCAAACTCCATCTTTTCCAACACTCCCCTCAGCCAGCCACCGGTATGGCTTTGGGAAGGGGGGGTGATTGATCTACAGGTAGAAAAACATGATAACCATCATGATATGGTAATGATAACCATAAAGGTGGAAAATCTTCTGCCCATATAGCTGGCAGGAGTCACTGACAGTTCCTTGGTCAGTGTGAAAGCACTGACAGGCTGAAGAGATCAGTAGCAGACAGAAAAAAAAAAAAAATCTGTCCTGTAATATTGAGAAAAGGGCATTCTGTTTCAGGAATATCTTCTGTGTTGAAAAATTCTCTGCTCCATCCTACCACAATATATCCAGCGGTGGACAGCCTTCAAACCCCACTAATCAAATCTGAAGATTCTCCCTTGAGTGTAGATTAGCAAGACACTGCTCTTCCATATTATTCATTTATTTTGGAGATGTAACAGTGCCAAGGAAACAAGAACTACTGTAATATAATTATTTTTCCATAGTCTGTATTTTGTGCTGTATACAATACTGTATAAATCCTCCACGGAAATAACTAAAATAACAAATTGATTTTCTTTCTCAATGAAACCAGATTAACCAGGAAGAATATACAGGAAGAATCAAGGATGAAGTCCTGTAAAAATCACAGTGGGCAGCTAAGAGGTTATGCATCTTACAGACCAAATAATGCTGAGTTCAGACTCACTGAAATTTAAATGAACACTCCACTCCTTTTTAAAAGGTCTTCAAGGTTGCAATAATTTATACCTAGAATCATGGTTTTACATGTCATAACAGATCATTCTGGAATAAAATCCTTCCTCAATTGGTAGAAACTGCTATCACCTTCAGAAATTCAGGAGATATACTTTGCATTATACTCCTCATTACTGGCAAAGGTATACTTGGCCCTACAGCCTCTCTTATAGAAAAGTCCGATTTTCAAGTCAAGTCAGTAAGACCAGTTGGAAGCCTAGTACTATTTACTTGATAGAGCCCTTCCAATTATTTGGGTTCTCCCAGTTGAAAATGCTCATTCTCTCTTCCTCTTGTATCCCCACCAGCAGACTCACCAGACATTATTTTCCTGCAAACAAATCACTGCTCCTTAGATCTGCAAAACTGGGTGGGAATTGTAAGGAAGAGCAGCATATGTTATTGTATTACTACCATCTCTTAATCAAATCCCAGCAGAAACCACAAGCATAACATCAACTATAAAAAGTTGGAGTCAAAGTTTTCAACAGAGATTCAGGAGCACACTGTCCTTAGGGGGTTCCACTTTCTTTCAACTGTTTCACACATCCTCAACCAAATTTATTTGAACCACCTGATAATTTTCTTCTGAAACACTTCTTTCTTCATGAGAGCGATAAATCAAATGTTCTCAGTAAATGTATGCTTTGCTTTTTAATTTCATATATTAGAAAAATGAAAAGTAACTTTTCAACGTTTTAGACTGTTACCAAAAATGCAAAGAGAACTGGGATTTATCTTTTCTGATGAAATGTTAACTTTACCATTTAACATATCAAAAGAAATGCTTGGTTGTTTTAAGTGTCACAAAAAATAAACAATGTCACTATTTTTAATACAATTCACTTTTTTTTTTTTTTTTTTTTTTTTTTTTTTTTCCCAGATGGGAGCTAATAACCTTGAATAACTGATAGAAATAACCCAAATGCCCATTTTTATTAGCACAGAATCATAGAACCACAGAACCATAGAATTACCTTAACAGTATCAAGATTTTAAGGTAAAATAGACTAAACACAACTACATTTTCAGGATGCTTTTGTCTTTTGCTGTTCCCTTTTTGCTCTGTATCTGTTAAACACAGATCTAATACCACAACTACTTCCATATATATTTTGCTATATAAAAATGGAAACAATAATATTCATGTTTGTTTCAGCTAATGAACAACCCAAAATGGACCTCATCACTCCTTTTTAATCTCTGCCAAGCTTAAACAGAATATGCTGAAATGTAAAAAGGAATCGGAGAAGAATATTGTATCTATTTTTTGTTCTGGGTTTAAGAGCAAATATATCATACAATACTAATAAAAATGCTACAAGTTCTAGATACAGACTTTTCAGTTTCCAGGTCAGACACTATATTCATGTCATTTTCACTTCCAAGTCTTGAATGTGAGTTTACCAAGGCAAAATTAGACAGTACCAATCATTTAAGAATTGGTCAAAACTATGTAATGAACAGAAAACTAGTGTAAAGAAAAAAACAGAATAAGTACATCTAAGAAGAAAGGCTGAAGAAAAGCAAAAAAAAAAAAAAAAAAAAAAAAAGCAGACAAAGCAGGCAAGCATCTTCCTGTTTAAGAGATTAAATGATAGCTATGAATCCCACTGAAAACTAAACGCTTGAAAAAAAAACAAAAAAAAAACAAACAAACAAACAAAAAAAACTATACTATGATCCATCCAGAAGATACATTGTAGTTGTAGGTTGTAGTGAGCTGGGGGTCAGCCTCTTCTCTCGTGCAACTGGTGATAGGACTAGAGGGAACGGCTTCAAGCTGCACCAGGGGAGATTCAGGTTGGACATCAGGAAATACTACTTCTCTGAAAGAGTGGTCAGGCACTGGAATGGGCTGCCCAGAGAGGTGGTGGAGTCATTGACACGGGAGGTGCTCAAGGAATGTTTGCATTTTGTGTTGAGGGACATGGTTTAGTGAGAACTATTGGTGATTGGTGGATGGTTGGTCTGGATGATCTTGTAGGTCTTTTCCAACCTTGGTGATACTGTGACTCTGTGTTTTGGCTTACATGAAGTCAGTGCTATCTAAGACAAATCACTTCCTATACTTGCTAGCACAAACTTCCAAGATGTGAAAAAGACTTTAAAGAAATGGATGTGATTAATTCTTATTCATTTTTATTTTGGATAACAAACACAAAGCAGCTAAGAAAACTGAATTTCTTTCACACAAAACATTTCACAACTTGAAAGAAATAAAATAAATCTTCCTCAGTCAAAAGAAAAAGAAAAACAGTGTTTATACATCCTTTTTTTTTTTTTTTTTTTTTTTTTTTTTTTTTTTTTTTTTTTCCCAAGAGATATTTTCTGGCTTGTTCTTAAGCAACCTCTCTCCTCCTCTTCCCTTCCCTAGGGTTTGCCTTTCAAGGTTGCCTGACTCCACGGCTGGCCAGCTCTGGGAGCAAGCAAGACAGCTTGTGCTGACAGAAACAGGGACAGCTGGGCAGACTAGCTTGAAAAAAAATTTAAGAAGTCCAATAATTTGTGTTAGGTGGCTGAGGTTCAATACAAATACCCAGTAGCAGACTCAAAAGCTCTCAGTGATGGAGGTGGCCATGACATACTTTTTCCTTACGCTGATCCTGAGAAAGCTTGTGCATGTGTGTCTGCCTAATTCTGCTTGCTAGTGTTAGCTTTGCTGATTTCACTGAACTGCACAGCACTGTATTTCACAGCATGGGAAACTAAATAGAGTCATAAGCATATTTCATTGCTATTATTAAGACTGGAGAACTAATAATAATTATCTCACAGTACTGCATTAAATACTTACCTGCAATATAAAAATGCAAATTAAGAAATCTGCTTGTACTATGACAGATCAGTTATTCTGATACTAGTCCCACCTTTCTGCCTTATTGAGATGGTTGTTTTCAAAGCATTACAGAAAGAGAAATTGTACTATGCTACTTAAAAGATTCAAAATCCATGCAGACTTGAAATAAAAATAGTAAAATATTTCATGTAATTTTCTCCAAAAAAAAATCTGGAGGAAACAGATTATTTTCATCATTCCTTAAATACTGTCCAAATTTTATTTTGGCTTTGTGGGACAATTACACTGTGCTGGCAGCAAAAACTGCACTCTCAAAATCTTCATCCTTTAGAAAAACAACTCCAATTGCTTAACAACTGACACATGAAAATCCACAGAGGTTCCCTAAAGATGAGGCTGTCATAGCTTGTAACACTTTACCTGATGGCTGCTAAAGTTTATCATGATTGTTCAAAAAGAGAAGGGACATTTGATCAATGTCTTTCTCTGCAGATTTTAATGATAGAACATATACACAAAGTACAGTGGAGACATCTCTGACACAAAATGTGCAAGAACTCTCAACATTAATTAGCACTCCTCTGACTTTGTTTTGCAAATAAAGCAGGAAAGCAGAGAGCTATATATTTCCCACTTTTCTGTTCTCCTCTTTCTTCCTTTCCCTAGGGCAGCAGAACTATTTCACTGAGTAATCACAATTCATTCATTGTAGTTATAAGCAGGGAATCAAATTCAAAACCTCAGGGTAACACTTAGGATATTCCTGTTGCCTATCATTATTATTAATATTTTTAATAAGACAAGTGAGATCATGACAGCACCTCTCCCCAATGCATAGATTAAGAAAGTGTTGAACAGACAATCAAAGAAAGGAAAATAAAGAACACAGCAGATTAATTCATTTCCAGCCTCTCTGCTACTGAAATTGATTCTTGTCATGCCAAGGTTTGTCACATTGAGCACCAGAATATAAATTGTGCACAGAGAGGATTGAATCAGTTAAAAAGAAAAATGTTTTCTCTGTGAGGACATCTGAGCATTGGCACAAGATGCCCAGGCAGGCTGTGCCATCCCCATCCTCACAGGTTTTAAAACCCATGAGGATCAAAGCTCTGAGCATCCTGACCCTGCAGCCTACCCTGCTTTGAAGTTGGACCAGAATTTTCCAAAGGTCCCACCTAATCTGAGAGACCCTTTGATCCTTGTGGTCAAAGGACACCCACGAAATCTGCAGAGAGAAGACTGAAATTAAAGAAGCTTTAAGTCAGTGACTTTACATTTTGTAACACTGGACACAGCTGCTGTGATTCTTCCCAAATATATTTTTGCTACTGTTTGCTACTAGGGATGGATTTGTGCAGGTTTATATGTGAACTACTATTAATTCATGAGCCAACAGTCCTAAGCACTAATATTTGAGAAACTGTCACTTCTTGAGCACTTATCCTCAGAGCACTTGCAAAAATAAAGCACAAACAAAATATATATATATTCATACAAAAACTAGAGAACAGTAGGATGATTAGTGTGCTCCACAGAACAAAAGAAAGAGAAAAAGGAATGGTATATTATCTCCTTAAAAATGCTGAATGAGACTATTACTTTTTCTGCCTCTTTACTTAATATATTCCATAGTTATATTTTATAACTACTTTTAAATAGCATTCTGTATGAAATAACAGACAATGAAAAGGTATTCTCAAATAATAGATGTTTCTTTTTTGTGGTTATTCTGAGAAAGGCAACGACAATGATATGTCATTAGAGGAAAACTACCAAAGAATAGGGTACGGGAGTTGCAATTAAATTCACTCTCTCTGCAAAACTCAGAGAACACAGAAAGAAAGATTTTTGATATTTACTTTTCCTTTTGAAAATCAAATAATCTAGTCACTTCGAATACACCCCCTTCAAACTCCAGTACAAGAATTGCCATCAGAACCGCTACTTCCTACCAGATTGTGATCATTTTAGAGATGAAGGGAAACAATGTCTCAGCTTCTGCTGGCGTGCCAGACCCAAAGCTCCCAATGAGGGGATTGACTTCAGTTTCCATCCACCTTTCTATCTAGAGTGTGCCTATAAGGGCAGGGTACCAACTGAAACACTATTTCTCAAGAAATAATTTATTCCTGTTTTCAATTTATTTTCACTCACCATGTGTCTTGCCTCTTAAACTAAGCAGGTTAGATCAGAAGCTTTCTTATATTATGTGGTAATGTACTGCAGGGCACAGCAGGATTCCACTGAAATTTAGGACAAATATCTGCCACAAATAGACAAATACATATACACACGCACACACACAAAAAGCAAGACTATCAGAGCGATAGAAAAAAATATAGACAGATTAAAAGGAAATTTTTTTGCAATACAATTGATTTTACTGTGTTAAGCACAGCAATTCCTATCAGATTATAAGCCATTTATGCCTTGATTGCTTAGACAGCATTAATAAATCTTGTCTTTGATGTTGCATGATAAACAGAAATCTTCCTGCAATTTACCATTTTTAGACACATTGCCTAGGACTTTAAAGGGGTATTTGTTTACCAGAGGTTTAGGAAAGTCAGTGTTCAGATAGTACTTAGGGCCAACTATACCCTGGGGTGCATCAGGCTGGGCAGGAAGAGGGATTGTCCCACTCTGCTCTGCACTGTGCAGCCTTACCTCAAGCACTGGTGCAGTTTTGGGCATTGCATAAGATATTAGAGAGCATTCCAAGAAGTGTTCCAAGGGTGGCAAAGGGTCTAAGAAGACAAGCTATGTAAGAACTAATTGAGGTCCTTGGCTTGTTCAGCCCAGAGGAGACTGAGAGGAGGCCTCACGGCTGCCTGCAGCTCCTAACAAGGGGAGGGGAGATGAGCTCTGCTCTCTGGTGACAGCAACAGGACCTGAGGAAATGACACGGAGGTGTGGTGACGGGAGAGTTAGGTGGGGGTTAATGAAAGATTCTGAACTGGAGGGGTATGGCATGGAACAGGCTGCCCAGGGCAGTGGGCACAGCTCCAAGCTGCCGGAGTTCAAGAAGCACTCAGACAACCATCCCAGCCACAGGACTTGAATTTTGGGTGGTCCTGTGTGAAGGCAGGAGTTGAACTTGAAGATCCTTGTGGATCCTTTCCAGTCTGGGATATTCTATGGTTCTACTTGCAAATATTTTACTGAAAATGGACCACTTGATATTTTGCAAAAAAATACACCACTGTGGTGTCTGATATCAAGTTGTTCTGTGCATACACAGGAAATAAGTAACTATAGGCCTTACTTGAATAGTAACAGTCTGGGCTCAGATTTCTGCAGTCAACCTACTTTAGTGGACACAAGAGAATGCTCTGTGTTTTGGAGATCTTTGCTCTGTTTCCAAATATCATGAACTTATTCACAGCTGGAATGTGTCCAGAAAAGAACCAGCAAAATGGTCCAGGGGATAGAGTATCTACCCTATGAGGAAAGCCTAAGTAACGCAGAATTGTCCAGACTAGAGGAGGGGCTTTGGAGGGATATAACAGCAGTTTTCTTATACCTGAATTGTGTAACAACAGGTTTTGCTAATCTCTTTTCCAGCCCCATCAAGGTAAAACCTGTTTCTCTCCTAATTTCCAGAAGCAATAAATCACAAAACAATAAAGAGATACTGTTTCATGTAAGAAGAAACCAGCTACATAAGCCTCTTCAACTGCTTAATCAGAAAAGACATTGCATCTTAACATCTGATGAGGGGAAGGGAGGTGCTTGCCTTGATCAATCTCTTCATAACGTCAAAGAGAAGTGAAAACAGAGAATAAACAAACAAGGTCTCTCACCAAACTTCTGTCTCACACCTAGTACTGAGCACCAGACAAAGACTCTTTTTAAGTATGAGGAAGGGGGTTTCTTGTCAAGTTCCTGCTTGTATCATACAGACATCAAAAGAAACTCATTCTTATGATTTGCTACAGAAAATTTACTTCATAGACTCCCGGCAAATGTCTCCGCAGTTGGAAAAAAAAAATGCTTTCTTCAAGTCATCAGCTTTCACACATCTTATTATAGCAGCCTCCCTGCTGAAATTCATGCATGCTGATGACAATGCTGGAGCACACACATGTCATCTGAGCTGTTTATAGCCAGTCTTTTATTTAATGCATCTCATCTGCCAGGTTTTTTGCAGGTTTTGTCTGCTTTATCATGTTATCGTTTAAGTCTTTATCTATAAATCAAACTGATATATAAAACACTTTGTCATCTTTTGTTTCACAACAGATGTACAGTAAGCAGAGACTGTCTCTGAATAGGAAAAAATGGGAATGAAAACACTGGCTGAAGTATGCACAGAAGTTTTTTAAAAAGGGGTTTTGTTACTAATAACCAATGACACAGAAGGTTGGATGTTTATGCACAGAATATAAGAATAAAAAAAAAAAAAAGATGATGATACTCTTCATATGAAAATATGATTTCTTCCTTTCTGTAATCAGGTCAAGGAAAGCAATCTGAGGGATAGCCATATAGAAGAACTAAGGCAGAGTTACTTGGAGGAGGTTCCTAGGACACATAAGTTGAAACGCAAAATTCAGCTGCACAAAAAGAGAACTTGACATTTCCACTATGCTACTGAGTTTTCATTGACGAACTCTGATCTTTGCCAGCACACACTGACAACTCCAAAATCCTCTCATAACTCCTGTGACATTATCATTGCTGAGAAGACCATAGGTTGTATATTCCTGTTGTACTATAATCAGAGGAAGAAAATACACTACTAACAACTGTCCAAACCAAAATGCTTCAGAGAATCTGAGTTAGTGCTGATAGAAATGTTTCTCTGCAGTGTCTGAGATGTCATTTAGCAACGCACTGTTGACACTATTAAGAGCATTACTTGCACTCTTCTGGATACTTCTTTCACCCTGAAGAGTGAAATTGATCCAAAAACTCTGATTTCTTCCAGTGAATAAACAGGAATTTAGGTTAACTGTTATAGGTGAAGACCTGTTGTCCAATCTGTTTGATTTTGGTAAAAATATAAAAATCAAGGAAAAGCAAGAAATCTCAGTAGACAGCTTAGGTGAGCCAACATATGCCAGCATTTCTTTTAGCCTGGAGTATAGTTCTCATTCTATATAGTTCTATATATAATTCTGTATAATATAGTTCTTATTATCCACATGAAACTTTGTCCTCCTGAACTTCCTAATCTCTTGGTCATAAGCATTTTTATTTGTGCAATCTTCTCCTACCTAAGCAGTTACTTTCATGTAAAAGTCGATTTTTTGGAAACTCACAAAATGAAATTCCTTTATATGTAAAATTAAATTTTTATATCACAATATTGGTTAAAGACCAAGAACAGACTGAATATTTTGAGGAAAATGAAAGCAGGGAAATAAAAAGAAAAATATCATCTGAGGCAAAAATCAAATTGTATTGTGCCAATTCTCTCTAAAGAACGCTATTCAAGTCTTCTTTAAGAATAACATTGGGAATTTCTAGATCTTAAAAAAAAAGCATCAGCATGGCAGATTTGAGCTACCTATAAGACATCACATATAATCAAATCTTCAACATTCACAAATTTTAATAATGCCACAATGCCACATATGAAAACTTGTACACAAATATGATTTACTTACAGAGCTCCACAAGAAAATGAAACACCTTGAAATTTTCCTCAAAGTAAGGCAAACAGAAGTAGAAGTATTTGTTTTAGGTAATTTTGCTCTTCCTTAATTCATGTTAAAATCATTAGCGTGTAATAGAAAATGATGTATTTAAGATTCTGTATGTTAATATTTTAATGGTTGTAAAGTTTTGTAAAGCATTGCAAAATTATTCATTTCTATCACTCAATACAATGTACCTGAAGCAGAAGATACTTAAGTGCTTTGTACTGATTGGCTTTTGTTTGATTGGCTTTATTATTATTATTATTACTATTTGCAACAGTATACAACATGAGCACCACAGGAAGCAGAAGCATATTTGACACTGCACAACTAGGAATGAAGATCTACTTTTGAAATATGCAATGCAAATGTTTTTCATCCCCAACAATAGATGAAAAAAAAAAAAAAAATCATTATTTTAAATCTATTTCTCTGAAAAAAGTATTATTCATACAAAACAAGTCCCAGCATAATGCAAAATTCTGCAGTCCATCTGGTGATATGGTATCTTACAAAACAAGAAGCCCATAACTGTAGCTTTTCTAGCCTTTCAGTTAGACCAATTTCTGAATAGTTATCAGCAGTTTTGGGGACTTGTATATACTGGTCACGATACAACAGTTCAAACATCATTTGCCTCATATTAATTGAGCCCTGAAGTAATATTTCCAGACAGTTCATACATGATTCAGATTTTGAATAAAAACCTCTATCTCTGATAGTCCAATTCAATAGACAATCATGCCCATAATATTGCCCTGAGTACTAATTTGTGTTCTCCTGAGTAATTTAAGCACAAAACACTTGCTTCCTAAAATGGAGGTCAAGTTGAATATTCAGTGCTTGGGTCACATTTCAGGATTTACTGTAGAGCTTAGTCATGAGCAGCCACAGATGGGAGAAATAGGCAGCACAGCAGGAAATCAGGACTCTAGTTCCTGCAGCTATTTGAGCCCAGTATGCAGCAGCCATCAGCCATCACTGCTATACCAACTACCAGCATGCATCTGAATGAAAAAAAATGGTCACTCAGGAAATACAGGGGAGAGGGGAAGGGAGTGGGGGGGATGGAGAAGAGAGAGATAGCAAATAGCCTAGTAATTTCTTGATTATAGAAAGGAAAAGTATCACTTAAGAAACAAGATGTCTTCGCTGAGCTGAGAAACAGAAGCCTATCAGTCTCTGTAGGATTCAACTAAAACACTTCAAATTTTGCTTTCAGATACAGTGAGATGACTGCTGGTAAAAGGCTCTGGCTGGACTTTGCTACATCTGGAGGTTCTGCATCCAAGCCATGCAAGACCTGATACATTTTTTGAGAAGAATGTTTTGTTTTATTATTTAAATCTCCAGACATAAGTCAATTAAGACAGAAAAGCATGCTACTCAGACTGAGAGGACACACTGCAGGGTAATCTACTCCACAGCTGAACAGATACCAGTCTTAAGCACTTTGCAAAGCCCCAACACGCAGAGATCTGGCTACCCGAAAATCAAAACTAATAAGCCCACCATTCAGAAAAGTTAAGTGTGATTCACTGGAATATGCTTTTACTGTGTGAAAATGAAAGGAAAAGCTTTTTTTTTTTTTAAGGCTGGAGGGCTTCATTTTAAAATGCAGATTTCACAGAGGTATAAACAAGGTACAGAAATACTACTGTGTATACAACTCCTTGATAGTATTTAACCTCTTTCGAAACTGTATCTATTGGTGTTTTCAATAAAATGTTCGCAAAGGAACTGAGGTTTCCATTTTTCTTTCCATCTTTCCATGGTCTGATTTACTTTTATAGGCGTGACAGCCAATTTTGCTCTTGATTGCTTATACATAACTCTCACTGAAATCAATCAACAGATTCTTGCATAAATATATGTGGCCAAAAGCAAGAAGGAAGCATTAACGCAGGATTTCCAGAACTATGCAGAACAAACACTTTTTCTTCCATTAAAGCCAAAAGGAATTTTACCACTGTCTTTCAATAAAGAGCATAGATTAATCAGTTGGGAATGTTTAGAAGAGCCTCACTCCAGTTTGCACATACTACTGGTACTCAGTATCACAAGGCAGTGTTCACAGAAGTTGTGGGCCTGTTGTCTACATAGGATGCAACTTTTGAACAACGCTACAATATCAGCAAAGAAAGCCAGCAAATGAACACAAGCGTGTGACGTGCAGAGACGAGGGATAAACCTGAGTTCGCACAAAATTGCAGCACTGACAATTCGTTTTTTAGAGGAACATTAACTTGCACCATATTTCTCAATATCCAGCCTTTTTTTCAAAAGAGGGATTCTGCACCTCTGACCTTCCCAAGAGCCACATGTCTCAGTTCAAGGACATAACTGCTGTGCCTCTTTAAACCCTAAAACAATCACAGTAATAAAACAGGCAATAACCTAGTTTCACACCTCATCTTCCGCAGTTCTTAATATTTTCTGGAGTAAATGCTGTGCAACCTTTTAAATCAGCAAGGTACACAATCATTAGGAGCCACAATTACTGGAGCTGAACACTCCTAACATTCCAGTTAAAACATTATCTTCAAACATAACCTTTAGTTCCAGTGCAACTTGCATCCAGAAATTATTCAAAGAAACATTTTCTTTTATTTCTCTTAGAAAAGGGAAAGGGGAAAGGAGAGGGGAGGGGAAAGGAAAGGGGAGGGGAAAGGAAAGGGGAGGGGAAAGGGGAAAGGCGGGGAAAGGGGAAAGGCGGGGAAAGAGAAGAGGAAGAAGGGAGAGGAGGGGGAAGGGGAGAGGAGGGGGAAGGGGAGGGGAGAGGAGGGGGAAGGGGAGGGGAGGGGAGGGGAGGGGAGGGGAGGAAAAAGAACACATTTTCCATTTGTTTGTAATTCATTATGTTAGCAAAATAAGCTACTTTGTAGCTAGACTGTAATTTACCTAGGGCCCTTTAGCTGATGAAAATTGTCTAGGCTAAAATTATTGTTTACTACAAGTGTTAATGCTTCATTTTCTGTTCTGCTTACAGTTTGCTTCATTGTATTGAAAACTAACCCAGGGTCTGGACACCAATTCTGCAGTTGTTCATTCATCACTTCTTGTTAACCAGTGAATAGCAATCTGCTGCTCACTGCGATCCAAGCTCCCAAGCCCTTTTGTATCCAGTGAATAATTCCACTATCAGATCCAGACTGACTAATGAAATGTACTTGCCTTTTGGGTGGTTCTGTGTCTCAAAGCCTTTCTGAAGTCATAATATATTACATCTTTTTCTTTACCCTTGTCAAGTCTCACTGACCATCTCTCCTCAGAGACATTAATTGGATATGTGAAACATGGCCTCCCTTTCATTAACCACACCATCTTTCTGACCAGTCTGTATCTGTCCAGCTCTCCCCCAACTTTATTTTAATCAGTGGCTCAAATCCTTCCAAATTCAAAGGTTACATGTGCACATATGCATTTTTTTCATTTATCCTTTAATCCTCCGCAAGTATTACATCCCAATGAATTCACATTCAGCTAATAACAGATTAAGATTAAAGGAATCTCTCTTTTTCCTACACCTACACACATACAAGTACACTCCCTAGAGAAAACAGAAAAAAATAAATGAATCACCCTTTCTTTAAGCTCTGATATCAGGGGTCACCAGTAGAACCATAGAAATCTTATTTGTCTTGAATTAGCAGATAATCAATCTGTTTTTCTCATGGGTCATTGTTATGATTACAAAGTTAGTTAAATTACCTGTCTGAGGAATCTCTCAGTCAAGAATGGAAGGTTTTCAAGAATTCAAATACTATAGTAAATCAGTCTGCCAACTTGAGATAGTCAAAGATTTCAGGATTAAAGCGGAACTTGGGAGAACCAACTTTATATATTTTGATTAAAATGCACTCAACAAAAGTCCATTATTACATCAAAGTTAAAGTGCTTTATAAAATCAAGATAATGTCAAAATGCTATGGGAAAAAAAGAATGGAACAGGAAGAAAAATAGGAAATAAGCAATCACAAATACTGTGAAACTATTCTATCAGAAAAAAAAAAAAAGTCAAGAATTTAAATTATATTTTTATTAAACATAGAAGTTAAAATAAAGCTGAATTCAAAATTGTTCAGCCTGCAATAGAACATTTTAAATAACCTGAAAATAAACACAATCAAATCTACCATTCCATGTTTCACAGAACCACTGAATGATTGACAGGAACCTCTGGGTCCAGCTGGCCCAACTCCTGCTCAACTGAGGCCAGACAGAGCAGGTTGCCCCAGGACCACATCAAAGTGGCTTTCAAAGATCGCCAAAGAAGGGACACCTTCTTTGAGTTGTGCTCTGCAACTCACATAGTAGTTTATTTCAGAGAAAACTCAGTGAGCTGAAATATTTTGATATAGAAAAATTCTAAGTTTTTGTATTTCAAAATACTTCAGACAATGAAACATCAATGCCATAATAAACAGAGGCACTATTAGCAACAGGAAAAGCTAGTGAAGAGCAAAGACCATGAACATCAGCTATTTAATTGCTTGTACATCTTCACAGTCCAACCAGAAAGTGATCTCTGTTCAGATATTGAAGTTATTTAAATAATGTGGCTTCATTTACTTTCCTGTAGTAATCAGCATCTCTAAGAAGTTTTTGCATCTTGTAATAGTGGAACGCATATATGAAATTTAATCTGAAACTTCAGTGCTGGAATGACCAAGCTAGGTGCCTAATTGTAAGCTTATTAGGTACCTAATTGAAAGCTTCAGCTTTCTACATACAGGGGCACCATATCTGCGTAAGTTTCATTGAGGTATTTTTTGTTCTATATGATGTATAGTGTAGTAGTGAAACATAATTCTAGGCTTTTGTCGCTGATGGAGAAACATAGCAAGTTCTGGCAGTTTTGAATCAAATCTCTCTTTATTCCCAGTGCCAATATCCCACAGAACCACGTTCTTGATTCATTCTCTCTCTCTTCCAAGCCTCCCTGCCAATCTGCCTAGTGAACATTTTTAAAGAAGTGAACAAGATTTAAAGAAGTCGTTCTGTTTCAGAGAAAAATCTACATCTTCTGTCATAAGTTTCCTTTCAGTATTCCCCCACAGGGCCTGCAGTCTATTTCATCAACTTCTTACTCCTTACACTTTACATTTGTATAACCATATATTATTCATATTCATGTCCCATGTAATTTTCCTTTCATTTTCAATCTCAGATTTCTTGATCATTTCTGTTTTCCTTTTTCCTTTTGCCATCTATATCCTCTCTTTCAAAACTAACACTTCTGCCTTGCCCTAAGGGATTTCTTGGAAATGAGATGTTAGCCCTCAGTGGGATTTTCTTGGCAAAATATTTAAAAATAAATAAATTAGAGACATCTTGGCTGCATTTCTCCTGGCCTTGATTTCCTCCTGTATTTCCCTGGTCATCCATATTGATCATTTCTGCCACTTCTTGAATATTTATTTCTTGACTAGATACATACTGTATTTGCTGAGCTCATGGTAATTTCCCTTTGGCAGTTTGTACTCATTTCACTTCCAGGTGCATTCTGCTCAGAGGTACACACAGCTACATTACTACAGAGATTCATATCACAGTATTGGACTACAGAGGTAGAATGACTACAGTTACCACACAGCAGGTGAAAGTTTTCAGTTTTGTGCAGGGAATGTTATATTGCCTACTACAAGAAAATCTCCTACCATTGCTGTACTTCACAAAACATCAAAGTAAATGAAATCTACATTATTCAGGTCAATGTGAAGTAGATTATTTCTGATTCCTTGACATGAAACTGTGTCAGAAGATCAACTTTCCATTATTTAATCTATTGTAATGTCTGTTGCAATAGAAAATGTGCTCTACATACTCTCCCTTATTGAGGTACAGAATTTTATCAACAGGCACTGCTAATTTTTACCTTGCTCACAATATGTAAAATAATATTTTTCCCCCAGAAAAACAAAACAAAGACAAAATTCTCTGTAGTGTATTAAACCTGACTAGTTCAAAATATTTTCACATGACATAATTGTATTCTTACTTTATGAGAAAGTATTATTTGACCTTCATCTACTCAAAGAGGGGAAACATATCTGCAACTTCACATTCTTTCTTAATTCTCCCAGGTGTAATATAGATTTGAAGAAACTCCTCGGTGTTTCAGGGCTGGAACAAGTTATCACTGTAACACAAACTCTGCATTCTACTGTGTTATGTAGAAATTTAGAAAAAGAGCATCCATCTCTATTTTGGAATTTAATTCTCTTCACTTGAGCATATCAACTCAGATTCTTATATTAACCACTATATATGATATATCTAATATATATTTATATATGTTAGATATATAATATATATATATAATTCTTATATTAACCACTATATCTATATAATATATAGTTACATATTTTATATATATATCAAACATGTAAAATACATAGTGGTTAATATATATTAACCTAGCTATATATATTATATATATATAAAATATAAAGTGGTTAATATAAGAATCTGAGTTGATATTTTCATATAAATTATCACTTATGGGAAAAAAGGCACTTCTTGCTAGCCATGGAAATGCCTCTGTTCTTTGTTTCTGTTCTACAGTAATTATTTTTATTGAGTATTTTTAAAAGAAAACCTTTCAGATTTTCCAGAATTGATTTTGACAAATCTGACATGTAACAGTAATGGATGTCATGGCAATCACGCCAGTCATCCCAACAACCAGAGGTAACCAGAAATTCACATCTTGATCCAATTTTAAATTCTTGGATGTTCGGAAACGTGTTAGTATCAAAATCATGTTTAGGATTGATGTTTACCATCACCTTCATGCCCTGTCCATTCACTTCTGATCATAAACATTCTGAAGAATTTTTTAAGTCCATACTTCTGTACTGAATTTTGTAATTCGTACTGTTAATTCTGTACTGTGCTGAAAATTAAATCATTTCTAAAGTAACTGTCTCGTTCACCTCATCTAATTCATAATTTCCACTAACCTGATGTTAACCATTCACTCCCACATACAATAAGCTGAATCAATAACATTGCACAAGAGCTGAGCTCATCAGTGTTAGCTCACTGCACACCTCAACAGGAGGCATCTTGGCTCACCAAGTGCTCGTATCTCTCATGCACGCGTGTGTTATCCTCCAATGCACTTTTCTACAGAGGAACCAATTTCAGACTGCTCTTTGGGCTGTTGCGCCAATTCCTACAACTGTGCCCATTTGTGCAACAGTGCTGGGTGTCTGTCACATGCTGTAATCGGTAGCATGGAAAATGTCATCTGTGGGCCCATGGCAGCCCTCCTATCTCACCGTACTCCCACACCCTGGCTGGCTGCCAGCCCAGTCACAGCTGCCCCTTGCCGCGATGCCATACGCCTGCCTGGCACAGGGATGGGCATGGGGTGCTGAGCTACCCGGGATGGGCAGCATGTTGGGGCCGAGTGGCTGTCAGCCCCTAAGGCAGCTCTCTAGTGATGTGATCAGACAGACCCCTCGAGCACCTCGTCTGCATCCTGCTAATTGAATGTGACACCAATGAGGGACCTGCACTTACACAACTGTATCTGATCTGAGTGAAACAACTGCATCAAAGTAATTGCTCTGGCAGACAGCTCATGGCGGGAATGCTGCAGTCCGTTGTGCTCAGCCCTCACACCCACTGCAGTCTTTCCTCCAGCTCAGCCAGCAGGGAACACCACAGTGCTACTCTGTTTTGCTTTTCTCATTGCATCAAATGATACTTAGGATGCTTTTTGTAGTATTTTATATTTGATTAAAGGCTCTTTATTGTTGTTCTTAAATAGTTCTTTTAAACGAAGTCCAAGAGACCTGCAAATATTTAAATTAATTGAAGTGTAGAAACCCAGGGGCAAGTGCTCAGCATTTGTCCACAATACCCCCCCCACCCCCAAACACACACACAAATCTCACAAACAAACCTGAACCTATAGGCAAGCACAGGAGCACCATCAACTTGTTCATCCTCTCCTGACTTATACTGGAGTGAGTGTCCCATTTGTTTTGCCCCATGAATCTTTGAGAAGATCAGAGCTCCCTATCAACCTTACCTCTCTGCCACTGCAACAGAAAAGACAACAGAATCAGGGCTCAAGAAGTTATTCCTGCCTACAAACCATGCAGGTAAAAGCTTCCAACAACATTGGCTGACAGGACAGTATTGACAGAGCACATCAGAAAATTCAGAGATTAGAGGCTGGCAGGGAGAAACTGTTATAGGGACAAAGGGTCTCTCTTGGAACTTTAAAATATATACACGTATACTTAGAATATACTTACACACAGAGTGAGTTTTGGAGTATGAAACATGAGTCCCCTGCAGGAAGCTTGCATTGAGCCAGAGAGGATCATTCCATGCTGCTGGGAGCTTGATGAGTAAGGAGATGATCTCTCACAGAAAAGGGCCCATATTGTCAGGATACAAGGCAAGAGATTCTCACACCTCGGCACTGTTTTTTTCTGTAGCTTCTGAAGACAGATGCTGACCTTGTAAAATGGAGATTCTCAAGCCCCAAATCCTATTCTCAAAGGTACTTCTGATATTGCTTCAAAAAGTTATCGTGTTAAACAACGCAGAAGTGTATCTGAAGACTTTTTTTTTTTAATATAAGTTTCCATCAATAATTTAAGTTTTATTATTATTGCTGTTGTTTGGTTTTCTTTGTTCCAACTACTCCTCATTGCAATATGATGTTTTTAGAGCCTCAAGTTATATTTTCTTAACATCAAGGCTCAAAAATAAAAACAACAATAAACACATCAATTAAAAATATTGCAACTACTAAAATTAAACTTTTTTTTAAAGGAAAGAAAACGCAAAACATTAATATTGGAAGCTTTCTTATGCCATATTACAGACTATAGCACATATCCTGTGGTTCCAGAAAAAAGAATTTAAAAAATTATTATTATTTCATCAAGCTCTTAGTACAGTAACTTACATATTCACTTTCCTAGGCCAAAATAAAACCAGGTAAGCTCCCCAGAAATGACAATTATCACTCTGGTTGACTGATCAAGTAAGGCACCTTTTTAAGTATTTGTCTATCATCATCTTGGTCCAAGATAATAAACACCCTTTGAACCAATAGGTATACATATTTTGGTGGACTGGATACGAGCTGCAGCACTTTGTAGGATGGAGTGTGTGAAGTGATTGTATTCTCGAACAATACTACATAGATGCAGCTGTTTGCTGAAGTTATTAACTTTCACTGTATGAATGCAGAAAAAGACAGAATTGTTTTTCTTCATGCAGTTCCTGACTAACTGATGTGCATCAAGATCAATGCATGTTCACAAAAGACAGAATAGAAGAGAACCTCTTCTGGATTCAGGTATGATGTCAGCAGAGCATGGGCTGGACTCTGGATCCCATTTTGAGAAGGCCTAAGAGCTCCAAGAGAAAGGTAGGGGGAAGTGGCTGATGGGTGATTCATGAGAATGAAAACAAGAGTTGCAGCTACAAAAAAAAAATTCACTAAGCTTTCCTACAAGATAAGAGCAGGCTTATCTCACCAGTCCTTGAGGTGTGTGACTCAGACACGAGGGTTCTGCCTGAAGGTCTGAACAAGGAGTAGAGTAAGGTTGATGCACATGCTCATGCATCAGTTTCTTTATCCCCAAAGAAATACCATCAGAGCTCTAAAGGAATGGTAGTTTGCTTTCTTGTTTACAACTGTCTTTCACACAGAATCTGAAATTCATACTTTTGCACAGTTGCCTACTACACTGGAGGTTTAACAGGAGATCCTCATGGAGAAATCCTGCAGTAGTCCTTTTCTATCCCTTCTCCAACAGCAGTCGCACTTCACTTTTTCTTCAACCCTAGCCTTACCCAGCTCTCATCAGAGCACCCTGCAGTAACTGCAAAAGATAATGCAGTGTTGCACTCTAAAATAAATGAATAAATCTAAAATAGTTCTTAATGTCTCTAAAATACCTGTCAGCTAGTACAAGGAAATAGGAAGATATATTGCCATTACCTTATCTTCCTTTTATATTAGTTTTCCCCTAGTTGTTTTTTTGTGTTTTTTTTTTTGTTTGTTTTTTGTTTTTCACTGGCATCTGGTTAGTCCTCATGGCACAGCCCTATTAAAATTATATATTATCACAGGTACCATTTCTTTAGTGCTGGTGTTCCCACTGGACAGGAGATTTTTCTGATAACATTTTGATGTCCACTATTCAGTGCTTTAATTTCCTGACAAATTCATCATGTGTAATTTATCACTGGGGGTTTTCAATCTCACAGTAATAAAAGCATAGGGCTTGAGGCTTTCTGTAGCATTTGATATATAGATTTTTTTTTCCAAGAATTGTGGATTCCCCTAACAAGTGCACATCAGGGAAGGAGCACATCTTTGTATTTGGTCATGTTCAGAAATTGTTATGGGTCTGTTTGGTTGCACAAACCTAAGAAAATTTAATTAAATTTAAATTATTGTTTCAGCACCAAAAATCCAATGTGTCTAGTCCCTAGTGTGCTACCACTACACACTGAAAGAAAACACTCACCTCAAACCCAAATAAGATATACAAGTGTCATAGAAGTAACATTTTCCCCACCAAATACAGTTCCATACTTTCACCACAAAGCTCATTTGTCCTTTCATAAGCATCAAATAGTGTTAGAAAAAGCAGGTGCCTTGCAAGGTACTTTTATTTCCTTATGACAATCATCTACTGCCAAAATACTGAATTCAGTCCCAGGACCTTAGACAATTTGAAGAATTTCCATTCTTTAGAATTTCTTCAGAACCATTACCTGAAGCTTAAAATGTATTTTTTTTTTTCTTCTGGAGTTCTAACAGCTAGCAGCATTGTTGCTTCTCTTTAACTGAAAAGGATTCTTAACATGCAAGATAATGCATATTTTGAAACTAGACAAGGCAAAGGACAGTAACAAATGAGAAAGAGTCACTGTGTGCTGCCGGGACAGTGATTCACAAAGGAAGGAGATGAAAGCTGGTGATTACTGTTCTGTGCATTGTTCTTCTCCCAGCATGTTTAAGTCTAATGCAAAGGCTCTTAAGCAAGAATTTTCTGAACTTGCAAAAGCTATCTACACTCCAAGAGGATCTTTTCTTTCAGCTTCTGAGCCATAAGTCTCACCTGAAGCATAAAGTCAGTATACCTGAGATCAGTTCCAAAAAAACCTGAAGCTGAATTTTGCTTATCTATACAGAAATACATTGACACATGCATGCCTGTTCATATTTTTATATTAACAGAAGAGACATCTTCATAATGTGTATTTTATTATTCTAGAAATTTAATCTAAAGATATCAGATCATGATACATATGCATTTCATTCAGTACCACAAGTTATACCATCTGATTTGAGAAATACACTTGTTCCACAGCTCTCCCTTTTCTACTATTCAAAAATTGATTTTAAACTTCTGTGCCCATGACTATGTGCAACAAACATTCTTGTTAAACCTGTTGCATTCTTCTGTTCCCAGGAAATGAATATAAAAGTTAAATACATCTGGCTGAACAAAAATTGTTTTAAAATCTTTGGTTTCCTGTTTTGAGAAGTACTTTGTCATTCAACTAGTTCAAGTGTTACCTACTTTTAGAAGACACAAAGATATGCAGAGACATGTGCGACCCCAAGGGAATGCCTGCAAGCATTTGCATCCCTTCCGTTGATGTGCATTCTTTATTTACACTGGATGACCAGATACAGAACTGAATCTATCACCTTGCTGCACATCAGGTATCAAACATCACCCACTTTCAGTTGTTACCAAATTCTGTTCAAAAACAGAGAATAAGGAATACATAAGCCCTTAACTGAACTTCTCAGGTAGTCTTCATCTATACTATGATCTCACCTACAGACCTAGGAAAGACTTAGCAAAGCCCCACAGAACCATGTTTTATCTCTCTTAGAGAAAGAATTCTGTGATCAGGGTGAAAAAAAATTAAGTAGCATTTTTACATATTTTCCATTATGATTTTATGATGTTTATTAATCTATAATTCCATAGACAAAATTATTAATGTTGAAGGCCTGTAGGAGTTTCTTTTTATGAGCAACATCTTTTTCTCTTCAACCCTGACTGAAATGATTATGAAGGATCCCAAGACATATAATTCCTATGTGGTAGCAGTTGAGGCTGTCAACAAAATTTGGTTTTGGAAAGCATTCTAATGATAAAATTCATACTTCCGAGGGCACCCATTTCTGGCTGCTGACAAATCCCACTGATGAATCCATGAATTTCCTCCTCAGCAATGTGAGTTCAAGGCCTGATTCTTCTCTGCTATCATCCATTGTGCACATTATTTACACCACAATTCAAAAGTTCAGAGTCAGGCTGTCCCCAAACAATGGCTACTACTCTTTAGTGCTTATATATCCTGGACATAAGATTCCCTGATAGCTGCCTGATCGGCTCAATAACATAACTTCAGTCCCTCTATGTGCCTGTACGTGAAAATATTCTTCTAGTAACAGTGGGTGCAAGCAAGAGAACAATAGTGGTATCCTACTCCTCTGGCTCAGAAATGTTTTTCAATTCACTTCTTGCCCATGCAACTGCTCAAAGTCTGAAACCCACTTTCCCACACACCTGTTATTCTGACAGCCACAGGATGAGCACCTTGCTTCCAGATCTCCAAAACTCATAAGGCTTGTTCTCACTAATTGAAAACAAACCAAAAAACTGGGCAAGGACCTGTGGGTCATCAAAGCCAGAGCTGCCACAAGTCCTTTAAAGCAGTCAAGTTGCAGGTACTCATCAGCTGCCTGTATTTCATTTCCTCACAGCAGACAGCAAAAGCCAAAAAGACACCTGATTAAACATTTAGGAACAGCAGGGTTGGAGAAAAGGGACGGGTTAACAAAGGAACTAAGAGTATAAAACGTAAACAGCAGAGAGTTAACAACCACCATGAGAAGGCTCTGTTACACTGATAAATTAGTCAATAAGAAAAGGGATTTCCAGACCTCCCAGAAGATGCTTGAGATACAAGTCAGAGAGCAGACAGCTGTAATATGAGTTGGGAAGTGATTTCAAGAAAGAAAACCCTAGCAATCAAGAGATCTATGAGACCTGTGACAGAACATGCAGTGAGGATGTAAAACGATGAAAGTTGAAGAAAAAGCAGCATAAACTTCTAAAAGCAAAGAAACAAATTTGAAAAACTAACTTGGGAATTACTATTTTGCCTTCCCATTATTAACTCTTTCCAAAGCTCCTACAGCTAGTTACTTTCATCTTTTCAAGTACTTACATTTAGAGAATCTTCTATTACAGTTTGTTCCTTTGAGCCAGCTGAAATTAAATTAGAGCTAAAAAGCAACATGGCTTGATTAAATAATTGCCTTCATTCTGTTTCTTTATCTCTCATTCATTCCTTTTACGTACTAGTATATCCTTTTCCCCTCTCTCCCACATTGTCTTCTATATTAGGAATTAGAATTAAATCATCAGCTCCAAGAGATCTGATGGGACTCAACTGAGCAGGAAAAGCAAGAATATACTAGGTAGCAAGCTGGCTGGGCTGATCACCAGAGCTTTAAACTAGATTTGATAATAGATGGAGATGTACTTCTAAGTGACAGAGAAGAGCCAAGGAACACTGTCACTTTAGTAAGCAGCAGGGGAAAACTCAGATTTGTCCCAGAGAAATTTAGGAGGGGTACCCCAAGAAGGTAATGTGTCTGATGTCCCAGCTGGAGTGCCTCTACACCAATGCATGCAGCATAGGAAATAAGCAGGAGAAGAAGGAAATTGTCGTGAAATTAGAAAATTATTACCTAACTGGTATCACAGAAATATGGTGGGATGAATCACAAAAATTGAATGCTACAATTGAGGACTACAAGCTTTTTAGAAAAAATAGGCAGGGCAGGATGGGCAGGAGTGTTGCTGTCAACGTTGAGAGGTAGGCAGATTGTGTAAAGTTGCCTCTGAGAAATAGTCATGACAGATTGAGATTTTATGGGTTAAATTTAGTGACCAGACCAATTAAGGGCATCTAGTGGTCAGGCTGCCAGATCATGGGGAGCCTACTGACAAGGCCTTTTTGCTTCAGCTACAAGATACATTGTGCTCACAGGCTCATCCTGATGGGGATTTCAACCACTCGGATGCCTGCTGAAAAAGCAACACAGTGGGCTGCAAACAAACCAGAAAACACCTGGAGTCTGTTGAAGATAACTTCCTGGTCCAAGTACAGTACATAACCAGAGGTGAAGCATTCCTGAACCTGGTGCTTACCAATGCAGATCATTGGAAGAGATCATTAAAAAGGTTAAGATTGGAGGCAGTTCAGTCACCATGTAGTGTAGTGACCATGCCCTGACTGAGTTTGTGATCTCAAAGAATATGGGCCAGGTAAAGTGCAGAATCAAGTCCCTGAACTTCAGGAGAGCAAGCTTCAGGCTGTATAAGGAACTGTCGGGTACAATCCCCTGGGAAACTATCCTTAGGGACATAGGAATAGAAAATTACTGGTAGCTCTTTAAGGACACCCTTCTGACAGCACAAGAGTTCTCTGTCCTACAGCATAAGAAATCAAGCAGAGGAGGAAGGAAGCTGGTATGGCTAAGAAAGTACTTGCTGGTCAAACTGATGGAAAAGAAGGAAACATACAGGCAGCAGAAACAGGGATGAGTGCCCTGGGAAGAATACAGGTATGCCATCCGATGTGTGGAGATGGGATGAGGAAAACCAAGATGCAAATGGTACCAAACTTGTTGAGAGATCTGAAAAATAATAATAAGAGGTTCTACAGGTACCCTGGTCAGAAGAGAGAGGCAAAGGAGAGTGTTGCAGCTGATACCATAGTAGGAAAAGATGCCATTCAGGGGGACCTAAAAAGTCTTGAAAAGTGGGTCCTCGTGAATCGAACAAAGTTCAAAAAGGCCAAGCACAAGGTGTTCCACGTGGGTCGATATTACATCCTGCCAGATAATTTTTGGTCACTCCACAGTCTCCTTTCTCCCTCCTTGAAGTCTACAATACAAATACACAGAACCTTTGCTGCCTATGTGTCACTGTCCCTCTACCATCATAGCCACCACCTCCATTTCCATTATTTTATCCCCACTCCCTTCCACTGTGAATTCAGACCTACTTCCCTTGAACAGCTTTATCCACAGAGGGAGTTACCCTCTGCTCTGGACGCCTTACCTGAGCATCACACCCTGCTTTACATGACACAAGCAATACACATTGAGAGGAATGAATAACTGGACACTCATTAGCCTCCCACTGGTTGTTTAATCATAGCTTCTGCCCAATCATATACAAAACAAACAGGCTCAGTAACAGTGGCTCATCCATCAACAGTAACTGAGATTTTTAATTTATTTCCAGAAAGCAAGAGTTTTCTTATATATGATTTTAGCACACTGGAAAAGATCAATTCATTTTTATTCTGATGTAGAAAGAGAAGAAAAAAAAACAATTGAAACTTATATTTAGAGGTTCAGGAGACTGTCCTCCTCTGCTACAAGATAAGCCAGTAAGGAAAAGACCAGTGTGGATGAACAGAGAACTTTTCTGAGACTCAAGGAGAAAAAGAGAGTCACCCCAGTGGAAGAAGGAACAGGCAACTTGGGGAGCATACAAAGAAACTCCTAGGATATGCAGAAAGAAATTTAGAAAAGCAAAAACCAAGCTTGAACTCAATCTGACCAATACAGTACAAGAAAAAAATATTTTACAAATATATTAACATTTAGAGGAGGGCTAAGAAGAATCTCCATCCTTTACTGGATGCGGAGGGGAACTGAATGCTGAGAATAAGGAAAAGGCTGGGGTTCTCAATGCTTCCTTCACATCTGTCTTTAAAAGTCCAGTTATCCCCTGGGTACTGTACCCCCTGACCTGGAAGTCTTGAATGGGGAGCAGATAAACCCCCCACAATTGAGGTAGAAACAGTTGGAAACCAACTATTCCACCTGGACTGTCACAACTCCATGGGCCAGATGGGATTCATCTGAGAATGCTGAGGGAGCTGGCAGAGGTGATAGCCAAGCCACTTTCCACCATCTGTGAGTGTTCCTGGTCAACTAGTCTAGAGAAGAGGATACTTAGGGAGGAGCTTTTAACTCTCTACAACTACATGAAAGGAAATTGTGGTGAGGTGGTAGTTGGCCTCTTCTCCTGTGTAACCACAGAATCATAGAATGCCCAGGGTTGGAAGGGACCTCAAGGACCATGAATCTCCAACCCCCCTGCCACATGCAGGGCCACCAACCTCCCCATTTAATACTAGACCAGGCTGCCCAGGGCCCCTGGCCCTGGACACCACAGTCTGGCCTTGAACACCATTAGGGGACATCCACAACCTCTCTGGGCAGCCTGTTGAAGCACCTCACCACTTTCCCTGTAAAGAACTTCTCCCTGACATCCAACCTAGATCTTCCCTCTCCCAACTTAAAACCATTTCCAGCGATAGGACTAGAGGGAATGGCCTCAAGTTGCATCTGGGAAGGTTCATGTTGGATATTAAGAAAAATTTATTCTCTGAAAGAGTGGTCAGGCATTGGAATGGGCTGCCCGGAAAGGAAGGTGAGTCACTCAGCCTGAAGGTGTCCAGGAAATGCTTAGATGTTGTATTATGGGACACGGCTTAGGGGTTGAAAGAGTGGTGGTAGGTGGACTGTTGGACTGGATGATCTGGGCATTTTTTCCAACATTGGTGATCCTATGATTCTACAGTTCTACATCATTATGAATTCAGATGAATACCACTGCATTCAATGAAGTTGCTCCAATAAGTGTCAAAAATATCCTTCTCATTAATTGTACATTGTAAGGATAACATTATATATATACATTATATATACAATAAAATACATTAGTTGCACTGAAGAAATCTCCACATGCTTTGAGACATGAGGGTTTGAGAATGCAAGACGGCAAGAACTGAAACAATTAACATTCAAGAGTTGACTTGTTAAACATGGGAACAAAAAGAAGAAGAAAAGAAACAACACAAACCTCTCAGCAATTTCCCGACAGCCTTCTCCATAGTCACGTGGTTATGCACAGAAAAAACATGTAATATTAGCATTTCACTTTTTTTCAACATTATCAGAAATTTGATATACCCCACTATTTACATAACAGTTAGAAACAGCTAATTCCTCCACTACAGGTAATTTTTCAGAGATAATTTATTGATGCCTACTGTGAAAAAATATATGGTGGTTGTGACAGCTGGTTGCTTTTTCACCTTCTCCATCTACACATATGGTGTAAGATCGATTTTCCTTCTCCTTGCAGCTCGGTGCTGCATGTAATTCAAATGGTGTTCATATCAGTCATGTAAGAAAAATTGGTGTAATAAGGCCAGTTAGCTAGACCTCCTGTGAGATTTTCCCAGTGCTCCACCTAGTTCCTCCAAACCTGATGACCTCCCTCACTTCAGAGTGTGGTGCAGCTGGCAAGCTCAGTGTAGCACCAGGAACGAGACCTGGTGCCAGTGCCTAAATTCCTGCTGGGAATTACAGGCAGAGAAAAGACTGAGTTTAAATGAATCTGATTTGAACAGATTCTTTTCCTCCTCCCCAATAATGCTTTAGTCTCTCCAAACATCTGGCTATTAAATGTCACCTTATTAATTTCCTCTTTTGCAAACTTGAAAGTCAAAACAGATAGCAGAATAGAAAAGAAATATGAGGCCATAGCCACACTGTCCTTGTTCTAGTACACAGTAATATTTTCTTCTGCCCAGGTCCTACTTAAAACTGCTTGCATTAGGCAAAATCTACTTGTAGGAGTGGAAGAGAAAATGTCCTTCTGCCTTCAAAAAGCATTTACTAAAATTCAAACAGTGCCAGAAAAGAGGAGGGAGTAAAAAAAAAAAAAAAAAAAGAAACAAACAAACAAACAAAAAAATTTAAATAATTATTTTTTAGAGAGATTTTTGATTTTTTTTTTAATGTCAAGAAGCCTGGTTTTTTCCTTTTTTTTTTTTCTTTTATTTATAATGTATTTGTTGTGTTTAATTAAATGCCACATTACATTGAATTGCTGATATTCAAACTCATTTCACAAGGCCATGCTACTTGTTAGATCATCTGTGAACACACTATATTAATCACATCACCTAGCGCCACAGTCTAAGCACAGAGATTCCAAAACAAATATGATGGATTTGGGCATGTATTTTCACTGGCAGTGAGCAAACAGCATATGCCTGCATCTCCTACAATGCTCCAAAAATCTCTGCAAACCATTCTAAAGCCCAGCTACAAATTCTAAATATAGGTTGCTAGATAGATGGGAAATGAATCAAATCTGATTAGAAATAATAAGCAAAGACAAAGTAATGGAGCAGAATGGCTTATAGCTCCACCAGGAGCTGCCTAGGAACAAGAAGCATAGTACTGGTGTGAGGCAGAGACAAAATAAAATTCTTCTATTTAGCACCGGTACCCTTCACCTGGATAAGAAGGCAAAAAACTGCAAATAAGAAAAGACATCAGAATAACAAATAACTACAGACAGTCACTTCGGACCTATTCTGAAACAACAGAATACACTTTAAAAAGCAGTAAAACCAATAAAAATCCAGTCATCTTGAAAAAGGAGAGTCTTAGCTGCAATAAAGGAAGTCAATAAAGAAGCTCTCTCATTTAAACATCAAATGCACATTGTTTTGCAACACCTGTTATTCAGCCATAATAGCTTTCTTAACCTGTCAAAGTGTTTAAGCTGAGGAAAAGAAATGGGCCTCCAGCTGTGCGCTTCGGTGGAGAAAGCCTGTGCGAAACGATATTAGTTTAATGAAATGTGTACAGATTGTAATTGTGGTAATAAGAGGGCAATTCCCTCAGGGGCAGTAGAAAGGCGGTGAGCGCAGCCAAGCAGAAAACAGAAGCTACAGACTGAAGAAAGACTGATATCCTGCATGCAGTCTCTCACTCCCCAGTCATTGCACAGCCCTAGCTGGCCTTCTCCCTATCAGGGTCAGGACAGACCCTCCTTGGCAGTCATCTCTAGAGAAGAGGCCCAAGAGCCTGGTTCCAAACAGGGCAGCCTGATGGGATCTGCAGCACTGGTACATTAACACGCACTGAGACAGAAAAGCAGAAAAACTGTATTCTGGAAACAAAACAAAACAAAAACATACACACACACACAAAAAAAAAAAAAAGAAAAAAAAAAGACAAGCAGACCATTGGTAGGAGGGGAGGAAAGAGTAATCTTGGACAGCATACAGACCTTTCCCTCTGTTTCTTAAAAGAACGAACGCTGTAGTTTTATCTTGTTTGACCACACAAACACAGCATACCCAGACATGCCAGGCAAATTCCTGCAGAAAACCTACCAGTTTGTGTCACATCGCAGCAAATACTATTTAGAAGAGCTTCTGATCTCATAAAATCTTTGTCAGCTGAGCCTACTGCAATAGTTTGACAGCATAGTTCAGTAAATCCATCCTTATGGCAGTTCAGTCAGCCTAGTGGGTGTCACAGAGATCCATCAACTCCGAGGAGTATTTTCTTAAGGAAACCTGACTCCAGGCTGTGAATAGCTCAGCAGCCAGCAAGGCAGAGATGCTGAAACAAAACCAAAACTTTCTCTTCATAGATGTGCAGCTATTCACACAATTGTAAACTGCCTTGGGTTGGAAGCCACAGACTGCTCCTGTTCACACCACAGGTTCATAAATACACGTATACATAAGCAGAGAAATGAAAAAGATAATGCTTCAGAGTATTCTAAGGTAACTTTCATATTGGAGGACAGTATCGGGTAACCTTCAGAGGGCCCTTCCAAATTCCTTATTTTATATCCTATACTTCTATGCTAATACTAGACAGTAAAGAAAAAAAAAGAATATATTCAGAGTCAGAAAAAGACAGCAATGAAATCAAGGAAGACTGAAATGGTCAAAATAAAGGAAAAATTAATAAAATGGTAAAATGAAAATATGAGGGAAAAGGAAAAAAACTACAGTAAGTCTTAGACTGAGAAATAAAAGCACTAGAATCATGTTGTGGTCTCACTGTGGCCTGCCAGTATTTGAAGGTGGTGCATAAACAGGAGGGGGAACGACTGTTTATGAGGATGGATAGTGATAGGACAAGGGGGAATAGTTTTAAACTGAGACGGGGAGGTTTAGGTTAGAGATTAGGAGGAAGTTTTTCACACAGAGGATGGTGACACACTGGAATGAGTGCCCAAGGAGGTCGTGGATGCCCCATCCCTGGAGGCATTCAAGGCCAGGCTGGATGTGGCTTGGGGCAGCCTGATATAGTAGTTGATGGCCCTGTACATAGCAGAGGGGTTGAAACTAGATGATCATTGTGGTTCTTTTCAACCCAGGCCATTCTATGATTCTATGGCCCAGAAAAGCATCAAAGTGAATGAAGAGGTAGAAAATTAGAAGTGTTTTTTCTTATGGACAAAAAAATGAAGAAGCTGAAAGAGGGGCAAGTTAATAAAAAATAGATGTCAATCCAAGTTAAATCCTGTGTTTGGAGTTGAAGGAAAGGAAACTTTTTGGTCAGGGTCAGAATTCAGGAATAGAAATATATGGCAATTCATCCAGACTGTTACTAGCAGTAATAAATACTGTGCTGCTTAATTTCCAGTTGTTCTTATTCACTAGTGAAATACCAGAAAAAAATACATGACTGTATTAGATAGTTTGCAGAATAATGCTTTTATTTGTTGTTTTTTTTTCTCCAGTGTGGGTAACTCACCTTGTACCACTGTCAATCAGAAAAGCAACTGAAAAACGTAATTTGGAACCAAGCAGCCACTCACCTGAAAAGGGTTGCATGAAGGTACTCAAAGCATTAAATGGCAGGCTTGGTGACTGAGCAGTGAAATTCATCCTGCCTAACACTGCTCAGAACACTACTGACATCTCACTATAGAAAAAGCATCTGCAACATACAGCAGGGAGAGTAGTGCCTATATCTGTTGTAGGCAAGTGTAAAGACATATTGCAGGCAGGGTGGGAGTCTCAGCTATTTATTTTAGGGACTACTAGAAGATTAACAAAGGCTATCGATGTTTCAAACATTTATGTTCTGCACAAACCTATTTCTGCTCCTTTTACACAGGAGCAAGCTGGAGCTGCCTGTTGCCATTTAGATTTCAGCAAGCTGCAGACCTACAGTACTTCAGCTCTCTTGTAGAACTTAAGGGAATATCATAATGCTTTGAATTCATTTCCCTAATTGTAAGGAATAGCTTGCAACATGATGGCTGTAATTAGTTAGAAAAATGTTGAGAGCACAGTGATAACGTTCATCAGACTCAGAGCAACTCTGTTTCCCTATGGGTAAATCTGTGCCACTGGTACAGACATCTTGGAACTCTTCCCTACGTGCCTTTAAAACTACTTCAGCTGCAGCAGCTTCCAATCCAGGATAACTTGGATGATACAGCTAGCAAAACATTTGGTGCAAAAGGGACTGAGGGGCAAGGGAGGAATGAAAGGCAGCACTCTGCTTCTCCGTACTACGTGTCTTTTAATGAAGGTCGAGAGAATTGCTCAGACTTCTCCAGCTGAGGCCTCAGTTGCGATGTGACACCATCACCTCTCATCAGTCACATCTCCTTCTGAGCAGGGATGTCACAGAGAACAATGTGACTGATGCAACCTGACAAACCATGTCACCATGCCAGACCTGCCAGCTGGAAAACTGAGAAGAAAAAAAAAAGAGGAAAGAAAAAGAGAAAAAAGAAGGAAAAGGGCTTCAGAAAGAAAAAAAAAAAAAAAAACAACTGATGAAAAACACATGTTCAGGGGGTTATTTTTGTTTTTAGAAAAGGCTGTGTTGCCTGCAGAAGTCAAAAAGAAAAATACAGCGCAGAAAAAGATGACTGATCAGGGACAAATCAGTGAGCCAATAGGTCCAGTGAAGGTTTAGGCAGACCTTCCAGAGAATGGTAGAAAGCAAGTCAGAGATGCATCTTTCTATTTCAATCCTTCTGAAACACTGTACCAGGAAACTGAGTCTTTCCACAGAGGGTAAATTTGCATCCCTGTGGACTGGGCTAACACATGTTCATACCCCTCTCTTACTGCATCAGGTATGTTCCGATTTTCTCAGATGAGAAAGCAGAGAGACACTTGCTTGTGAAAATGTCTCTTGAAAAAAAATAGCATCATTTTAATTGAAGAACAGAGGTAATGATGAAATAAGTATACACTCATACACTTCTGCAATATATATATTAATATCTGCTTGAGGAGTACAGAGACATTTGAGAGTGAGGACTCCCACAGTTGGAGATAACCCATTGCTTCTTCACTGCAAGCTGGTGAGTCTTCTGAGTCACAGAAAACTCAGACAATGGCATCTCAGCCAAAGGTTCTTCTGACACAAATGTACACTTTGCCTCAGTGAGAAATTAATATATCTAAGATGGCTATATGAACAAAATTAGCAAAGAAAAGGCTCAAGAACATTGAGTTAATATTGTCAAGGCAATTTAGAACAACTTAATGCTTTTATTTTCTTATTTATTTTTTCATCCAACTCCAAGCCCTTCTTCCAAAGAGTGACCATAGAAATACCTGGACACTTGCATATGAACAATTGCAGCACTGCATAGCTACAAAGGTGAAAAAAAGAAATGGTAGAACATTCCTATTTGTCTCCCAACATTAGCTAAGATACATTTTACATATTGACCCAGATTCTACTAAATTCAGTTCCTGTTTTTGAACAAGCGCCTCTCTGACAGAAAATGCTGTCACTGGGATGCCAAAGTAATTGTCTGCAGAGGCAATGTTTCTTATTACTTCTTTTGTTATTTCCTTAGCTAAATGCTAATTTGAATATGGAGGAAATACAGTTCGGTTGCCATTACATATTCTAGGAATCCCTATCCTATCAAGTACCAGTCTTAAGAATGAGAGTAACCAATTTTCTAATGCTTGAATTTTGAGACTTAATTACCAATATTTCTTCTATAAAAAGAGAGGCAAGTTAAATGCTAACATCAGAAAATTTCTCTTCCTTTTTCCTCCCTAAAAAGTTTTAGAATGTGCTGTCAACCTAAACTGTTCTCACTGAGCAGCTCAATACTTGCATGCAGGTACTGCCATCTAGTTCTCCTTACTTATCAATTGTGTTTGGGTACTTTTACTGCTAATGCCAATCACTGAGTGAGAGGTTTACAGTGACATCTGCCTGTCACTGGGTCTGTGTTCATCTTCCAGGACAATTTTTCTTCTCCTTAAATGTCAGTTTGTTTAACCGTAGTTTGGTCACAGCTGCCAACTGTGTGCCATGGTAGCACTTCCAGTAGAAAACAAGAAAAACTACTGAATATGAAAACATTTAGTTCCGGCTTAGCCTCAGGCTGTCCCCTCCTCAAGGAATAACCCAAGCTGACCACTTGTTGCTGATATCAACAAATTCTTTTTATCGCCTTGTTGATTTTTCCTTTAATTGATTTTGTCATTAGCATCACTTCGCCTCTAAGTTGTGGATGACCCAGAGCTAGCAAGGGTGGGCCAGCGAGTCCACCATTTCAGTGGCAGTACAGCTCCCTTCCCTTTCACTAACGGGCTTATACACAAAAGACATTCAGTAACCCACTTTCAGAGCTGGGTCTTGACAGCACTTGGAAATTAGCCATCTCTATTCTAGCACTTCTCATTAAATTAAAAAAAAAAAAACTGCTGTTGGCATATTAATGAAGTACTTAGAAGTTTAACTACCTGAACAGCATTGCTGATCTCAATATTATCTGCAATCTACTCTAAATCAAATTCACACATTTATTTTGCTTCTTTTCTTTTTTTTTTTTTAATTTTTATTTATGGAAGGACTGAAAAATTTAGCTCCAAGAAGTACTGCATATTAACAAAGTATGGAAGGAAAGAAAAGGCAGGAAAAGGAACAAGAAGGGCAGATTTGAAATGGGCCAGTATCTTTCAGATACCGTATAAAGGACCCCTAGAACCACAATCCCTAGCAGAGGCATGAAGAGCCAAGGGATGAACCCTCTTTGTGGTGGAGAGAAGAGCCTCTTACACAGTCCCATTCTAGTCCTGCTGCAAAGAAGAGAGTGGCTATCCAGTCCTTCAACACTTCAGGGACACTACCACTGCCAGTGACAGTGTCTTGTGCTGAGACACGGAATAACAGCTGATTACATGCACCATCACAGCCCAGCTCATACACAGGTGACAGTGGTCACATGGGCTACAGATTTCAGCCAGAAACTGAAAGATAAAGAAGCTACAGGTATTCAGCAGGAGCTTCAAATCAATACAAGCAGCAAGCCTGTACATTCAATTTCAGAGTTATGTACTGTTATTTTTGTAATTTATTATTATTATTTTACAAATAAATGTATTAACAAACCAATTACCAAAACCCAATCAGTAACCAGAATGTTTTAAAATATTCCAAAACTCATATTCACAAGCTATTGTTTACTATTACTTCAATTCCATTTGGAGACTAAATATACATTAACTTCCATATCTTTAAGAATAGAATGAATTGAAAATACTGAATGGTCACAATGATTTGTTCATAATAGAGTCAGGGAAATAAAAAAAATAGAGACAAGAAGCAAAACATTGGTTGTGTATATGATGCCTATATATCACTGCTTCCTCCAGTTCCTTGTAGGATACATGAGGCTTACCATAAAGGATGATGATTAGAGATAGTTTGCTTTAAAGAAAATGAAATTCAGATCAGGTTCCAGTGACCACATATCAGGTCCATCAACACTGTCATCTTACTCCTTTATCTTTACCACCATATTTGAAGGAGACTGAAGCCAGCAGCCTGGATATGAAATGCTGCGTCTGCACAGCATCCAGATTTGTGTTTCAGATTCATTTTTTCTTCTTTCTTTACTGTTCATGCCTCTCATTTTTTAATTTCCTCCTCTGTAAAAACCCACACTTATCTGGCCAGTCAGATAATTTTCTGTGTTTTGGGGTATTTAGTACATAGAAGTGAAAATCAATAATCCATTCAAAAAATATGGATGCACCTGTCCATACTACTGAGAGGTAGATTCTATTGGTAGTGTGGCCTAACAGGGTTAGGCAATAATTAAACTACGTTCCTTATGCAGCAGTACTTTTATCAGCCCAATTCAAAGACTTGCACTGTTCAAATCCCAATCCAGATCCACAGCTGAGAGCAAAATAATAAGTAAGGACATAGAGTGCTGTCTACCACCACATCTGCCCCTCTACCTTCCTTCTAACTAATCCTCCTTTCTTCTTTCATTTCTGTCACTTCCCAGATTTTCTTCACTTTTTTCCTTCTGGAACTTGGGTAAGTCTTCCTTTCCCCGTGCTCCATTTCTTTATTCTCTTATACCAACAAATACTCCATAGCAGACAGATTCATTCATCTCTAGCACCTTATCTGGTGGAGCATATGTTTCTTTTCTTTGAGGTCAGATTAACTATTCCTTATAAATGGTACAAAGGAGAAATATGCATTGGCAGCAAGTTCTGCTACTCTTAGCCATCATTTCTGTCCACTGCATTAAGCCAATTTAACATGCTTAAACACGCCTTTTGTCAACAGCAACAAAAGCAAAAAGCAGCTGAACTCTAGTTAATAAATCATTTTCTGGAGGTAGAAAAAGCAAGATGACAAGCAGTTATTGCTATATGCAATTCTTAAACACAGGAAAAATGAGAAGTCTGTGATCGTAAAAGGTATTTCACATATACATTTCTGTATATATTCACACTGCAATAATTAAAAAAAAAAAATCACACTGGATTCCAGTATGCCTCTTCAAATGTGAATTCACCCATCTGTAGTTGGTCATGTTTCCTAAATATGAATCCACTGGTATTTAAATTTGGGATGTGAGTCTACATCATAATGCCAACTCCTTCAACTTTCATGCATGTATGCATTTATTAAAAATATCAAAAATATGAAATATAAAACCACTGATTACATGACAGAGCCATAACATTTTCCATTCATTTATATCTTCCCCTATCCAGGGATAAGATCCAAAAATCAAAATAACAATGAAGCAGCTAAAAAGAGGTCAAAATGCTTTAAAAGCTAGTATTTTAAAGCCGTACAAATCATTATTTAAATGTTTGAGATGCATCAAGCTTAAGTACAAAGCCAGTGAAAACAATAAAAGCTGATTAAACATCATCATGAGCTGTCATTAATCCATGCTGGTTATCCAAAAAAATCAGAAAGAATGTGCAGCATATATGCAAAGAAGAACGTGCTTTTCATTATCTTTCCTAGTGACCTTATCTTTCTTCTAGATGGTCAATATAAGCAAAGAAGTACAGACAGTAGGTTTCATATCAGATCTACATATGAATACTACAGGGCTGTATTAGTACTCGTGCAAGTCTAGTCAAACAGGAATTACAACCTCCTGTGAGCTTTGACCAACAAGAAGGACCCTAAAAACAATGAACAAGCTTTTTTTTTTAAAAAAAAAAAATTAAATTATTAGAGCTTATAAATTGTTGTCTTATTTTCAGTTGGGAATTGTTTTCTTCTTGATAACACCAACGTTTATACTTGCTGCTAAGCAGGGCTGTACAGAGCCAAGGCCACTTTCAGTGAAGGGCCCAAGGAGCTGGCAGGGAACAGAAGTAGTGCATCTGACTTAAACTGGCCAAACGGATAGCCCATTCCATATCACATCCTGTGGAAGGAGTTTTGAAGGAGGTGGGAGTTCATTTCTCTCTTCCTCTGGTCAAGGGCTAGCTGGGCTTCAGTCAGGGGATGGTGAGCAATTGCTCAGAATCATAGAATCACAAGGTTGGAAACAACCTATAAGATTATCTAGTCCAACTGTCTTCACATTGCCACTGCTACCACAAGCTACTAAACCATATCTCACAGCTCCTCGTCCAGACGCCTCTTGAACACTGCCAGAGATAGCGACTCCATCACCTCCCTTGGCAGGCCATTCCAGTGCCTGACCACTCTCTGAGAGAAAAAGTTCTTCCTTAAGTCTAACCTAAACCTCTTCTGGTACAACTTGCGGCCATTTCCCCGGGTCCTGTTCACCGCCTAGGAGAAGAGGCCAAATCCCTCCTCACCACTCCCTTCAGGAAGTTGTAGAATGCAGTGAGGTCTCCCCTGAGCCTCCTCATCTCCAAACTAAACAATCCCAGCTCCCTCAGCTGCTCCTCATAAGACTTGTGCTCCAGACCCCTCACCAGTTTCATTGCCCTTCTCTGGACACGCTCCAGGGCCTCAATGTCTTTCCTGTAGTGAGGGTCCCAAAACTGAACACAGTACTCGAGGTGCGGCCTCACCAGTGCTGAGTACAGGAGGATGATTACCTCCCTGCTCCTGCTGGCCACACTATTTCTAATGCAGGCCAGGATGCCGTTGGCCCTTTTGGCCACCTGGGCACAGTGTCGGCTCATGTTCAGCCGAGCATCAACCAACACCCCCTTTCCTCTTCACAATCATCCAGCTACTCGTCCCCAAGCCTATAGTGCTGCATGGGGTTGTTGTGGCCAAAGTGCAGGACCCGGCACTTGGCCTTGTTGAACCTCATTCCATTCACCCCAGCCCAGCGATCCAGCTCATCTAAGTCCCTCTGAAGGGCCTCTCTACCCTCAGGCAGATCAACACCACTTCCCAACTTGGTGTCATCTGCAAACTTACTGAGGGTACACTCAATCCCCTCATCTAGGTCATCAGTAAAGATATTAGACAAGATAGACCCCAGTACCGACCCCTGGGGGACACCACTTGAAACAGATCGCCAGCTGGACTTCACTCCATTAACCACCACCCATTGAGCATGGCCCTCTAGCCAGTTTCTTACCCAAAGGAGTGTGTATCGGTCCAGGCCACAGGCAGCCAGTTTCCCCAGAAGAAGCCTGTGAGAGACCATGTCAAAGGCTTTGCTGAAGTCTAAGTAGACTACATCAACAGCCTTTCCCTCATCTACCAGTCTGGTCACCCAGTCGTAGAAGAAGATGAGGTTGGTCAAGCATGACCTTCCTTTCATGAACTCGTGCTGGCTGGGCCTGATCCCCTGGACACCACACGCACACACCGTGCAATCTCACCAAAGATGATTTGCTCCATTACTTTCCTCAGTGCTGAGGTCAGGCTGACAGGCCTGTAGTTCCCTGGATCCTCCTTACGGCCTTTCTTGAAGCTGGGAATCACATCAGCAAGCCTCCAATCCTCTGGGACCTCTCCAGTTAACCAGGAGCGCTTATAGACAGCCGAGAGTGGCTCAGCAATCACCCCCGCCAGGTCCCTCAGCACCTGAGGGTGTAGGCCATCCAGTCCTATGGACTTGTGACAGTCCAGATGGAGGAGGAGCTCCCTGACTGTCTCCACCTGGACCGCTGGGGGTGTTTTCTGAGTAGTGTCCCAGACTTCCAGATCAGGGCATAAAATGCCCAAAGGATAACTGGTCTGGCTATTAAAGGCAGATGTAAAGAAGGCATTGAGGACCTCAGCCTTCTCCTTGTTCTCAGTGGCCACATTCCCTGCTGCATCAAGTAAAGGATGAGAGTTGTACTTGGTTCTTCTTTTGCCATTGATATATTTATAAAAGGATTTTTTATTGTCTTTTACTGCAGTGGCCAATCTGAGTTCAAGTTGGGCTTTTACCTTCCTAACTTCCTCCCTGCATACCTTAGCTACTTCCTTGTAATCTCCTCAACTAGCCTACCCCTTCTTCCAGAGGACGTAGACTCTCTTTTTCTCCCTGAGTCTCAACAGTAGTTCCCGGCTCATCCACACCGGTCATCTACCCCTATGGCTCACCTTACGGCACTCAGGGACAGCCTGTTCTTGCTCCTTTAAGATTTCCGTCTTGAGGAGCGTCCAGGCTTCCTGGACCCCTTTATCCTTAAGAAGCAACTCCCAAGGGACCCCTGCTACAAGCGCCCTGAACAAATCAAAGTCCGCCCTCTGGAAGTTCAAGAAAGTAGTTTTGCTGGTCACTCTTTTGACACCCCCAAGAATAGAAAATTGTACAGTTCCATAGTCACTCTGCCCAAGACAGTCCCCAACCTTCACTTCTCCCACCAGTCCTTCTCTGTTAGCAAAGATCAGGTCTAGCAGGGCACCACCCCTGGTAGGCTCTCCTACCAGTTGCATAAGGAAGCTATCTTCCACTCTAGAAACCTGGACTGCTTCCTCTGTGCTCTATTATACTTCCAACGTATGTCAGGGAAGTTGAAGTCTCCCATGAGAACAAGTGCTGGCCATCGCGTGACTTCCGCGAGCTGCTCATAGAAAGCTTCATCCAACTCTTCATCCTGGTTAGGCGGTCTATAGCAGACTCCCACCAAGATGTCGCTACTACAGGCCTTCCCCCTGATCCTTACCCATAGACACTCAACTCTGTCATTATGAAGCCCAAGCTCTTCAACATCAAAACAGTCTTTGATATAAAGGGCCACACCATCACCCTTCTTTCCTTGTCTATCCCTTCTGAAGAGCTTGTAACCATCTATCACAGCACACCAGTCATGGGAGTGGTCCCACCATGTTTCAGTAATAGCAACAAGGTCATAATTAGCCTGACTCACATTTGCTTCCAACTCTTCCTGCTTGTTGCTCATGCTGCGTGCATTGGTATAGATGAACTTCAGTCGAGTCATCTGCCTCCCCCCCAGCTTAATCATCGTTCTCCTAGGCTCGTCTCTTGTGAGACCTGTTTTGTCCCCTTCCCCCTTCATAGCTAGTTTAAAGCTCTTTCTATAAGCCCCGCTAGCTCCTGCTCTAGTATTCATTGCCCCCTTAGAGATAGGCAGGTTCCACGGACAGACAACAGGCCAGGGGCCGAGTAAACTGCCCCATGATCAAAGAATCCAACGTTTCTGGCTCGACACCAGCCTCTGAGCCAATTCATTACTCGTGCTTTCCAATCCCGCTCAGTGTCCCTTACTGCCCCCCTTGAAGGTATAGAGCAGAAGATCACTTGAGCTCCCGCTCCTTGAACTGAACACCCTAAACCCCTGAAATCTTTTTTCATAGTTCGTAGATTTGTCTGAGCAATTTCATCACTGCCCACCTGAACTACGAGCAATGGAAAGTAGTCTGATGACCTAACCAGCTTCAGGATTTTCCCGGTTATGTCCCTGACCCGAGCCCCAGGAAGGCAGCACACTTCCCGACAGACCGGGTCAGGTCTGCATATGGGGCCCTCTGTTCCTCTAAGAAGGGAGTCACCCACCACAACCACCCTTCTTTCTTTCCTGACGGATGCAGTCTCAAGGCGTGGGGGTGACTGCCTCACCATAGGCTCTCTCCTAGGCAGATCCTCCATCGCCTCTCCACTCACCTCCCGTTCAACTTCCAGCAACTGGAACTTGTTGCTTAGAGGGAGCTGGGGAAGCAGGCTAGGCAGGCGGGGGTATATACTGTGACACCGAGTAGGGACTGTCTTCCAACCACTACAATTATCTGTTTTATCTGCTTTCTGCCAAGTGTACCAGCCAAGTCCTGTCTTCAGGGAGAGCTTCCAATTTTCACTTCATCCTTAGAATGCATCTCAACCACATAACAGTTTCTGAATAACTCCTCCAAAGCAGAAGCTCATTCGCTCACTAGAGAGGAAGAAACAGCCTTGACAAATTTGTTTTTATATAGCTTTTACAGTTCTGAGAAAAAGACAACAGAAAACAAGCTAGGATGCCCAAAATGCTGTTAATTTAGAAAATTCTATTCTTGCTGGGGAGTACCAGCAAGAAATAGTATTAAGAAGTAGAAGAAATACTTGAAGTTGTTCTGGCTGTACTATATTACTTGTATAGAGAACATTCCTGGTTCCCAGACAGGTTGACCATCCAAGGCTGTAAGAACATCATTCAGATTATATGGAAAAAACACATGAAAGATTTTCAATGTTTACAACATTTTAATTCTTTTTCCCCACATATTTTGATGCAATGCTAATCCTTCTTTTCCTTTTTTCTTTCCACTGCCATTGCAGTGGATTTAATCTTTCAAAAGCACTTTGAAGAGAAATTGAAAGGTTGTCTGTGTTCAGTGTTAAATTACTACATCAGGAAAGCAGGTATTAATAAGTTTTTGGTAAATATCAAGTTAAATATATATACAAAAATACTTGTTAGTTTGTGAAGTCTCATATGTGCAATTCCATAGAAGAATGTGTACTCAATACTTTCAAAAAGAAAAAAAAAATCTTTCCACATGCAAATTAGTTTTTAACTGCAATTTTTTTCCACTCCCCCGCCATGGCTGATTCCATCAGAATATGGAAGAAAGCTAATGTAAAAGGTAACGTGACCAATTATTTAGAAAAAAAAAGTGAGAGAGAGAAGGCATGGTATGGATTCCATGCAGAAACATCATTTGGCTTGTCATCTGTACTTAAAGGAGTATCAATTCATCCCCAACAAAGGAAAAACAAACAGTATTTTTGCATGTGGACTAGAAAGCCCTTCCACCAATAAATTGTTATTTGTCTTGGGGATTTTACCTGGCAACTGAAAGATGAGGTCTTATGTAATAAATATGGCAGTAATTGGGACTAGAAAAGACAACATTGCTCAGATCAGAAGCAGTGCTCAAAGTGCTTGCTATAGCTCTGAAAACAAAAGCATTGTAGAGGTAACTTCAGAATATCTGAGTGCTTCTCCCAGCTCTAGGACAGCTCAGCTCCAGGCAGGAAAAGTTACTAAGTAAAGAAGTGTCATGCTTGCAGAAGAAGAGCACTAGAGTTTTAAGAGTGACCAAATAAAGTTTTTCCTTTTCTCTTCTGTAGACATAAGAGCGAAATAAAGCAATGTGTTATTTCTCTCCCCAAAAGTAAAGTCTGAAAGAAGTTTGATGCTCTGAACCATTAAGAATATGATATTATCCTAGACACCACCAGCTTGTTCCCTCTCATAAATTCAGTATGAGGCCTGAACAAAACAGTAGGATTCTAAGGTTTATTCTCTCTTACTTTTTCCCCCTCACAGAAGCTGAATATTCACCTTAAACAGCCATGAAATTTAGGCTTAGTTTTCTACTCTACCCTAGAGCTAAGTTGGACAACCAGATATTTCAGCTGGCACAGCGTCCTGCAGGCAAGGAAGGAAGATGCACATTTCACTATTCTCACCTCCAAACACTGTCTTCTGTGCCTGCAGTTACTAGAGCCATGGGCACTAATCAGCAGGCTGCCTGCCTAAAATAAAGGTCATTATTGAAGTGATAGTCTTTTGGTCTTTTCCATCATTTTTCTGTAGAAGAGATGGGTTTAGATAAAAAACACATCACATTTATGAGCACGTTTATTGGAGAAAGTTCTCACACTGGCACAGAGCACTCACACAGCACATTCTCTGGTTTCCCCAGACTTCTGTAGACGAACAAGGGTGAAGCTGTCTAAAGCCTTTACCTCTGCCAATTGCAGTAGTTCTACTGTAGACAGAAGTTTCAAGAAGATCACAGAGATGACAGACTGATTGCACATGGGAATGCATTCAAGAAAATGTTGTATGTTTTATCTGAGGACACTCATGACACATAATCCAGGCCCAGTGCCACACAAACTAACAATAGGAAAGGAGGAGGAGGGTGTACTGAACTCTCCACGCTGTCTTTCCAAATACAAAGGGCATAGGTCAGAGTAAGACAGATTACCTTCCCCATAAGCCATAGCCTAGTGTATCAACATTGTGTCACAACCCCTGTGATTCAGAGACCCTAAACAGAGCCCTGAGAGGAAGGCACAGAAAATTAATGTTTCCTCCAGTGACTAATGGACACAGCTACTGGCCTCTTCTGCTTAGGCAGATTTGGAAATTTCAGAGTGTACCTGAGCAGCACATCACTGCTCAATGAGCAGAAGCAGAGAAAACTGAGAAGCCAAAACCCAGTCACCAGCTCAGAGCAGAGATTTGCCAGAAAATACTCTAAGCATTTGCAGATGATGGATAATTTTTGTTGGGAATAAATGCATTTTTCAGATTAGGTCATTCTGTAAACATCCCTACCAATTACAAATAAAGGAGACAGTGGGGATTTTACTGCCTCTTACTCATCCACACTCCATGGAATAATTCTTTGTTAAACTTTATCTCTCTTTTAAAGCATCATGTGGTATCCCTAATCCTATTCTGCTAATGTATGCACATTTGTAGAATATGTCAAGTTCCTTTGATAGCACAGATAACAGAACACTTCATTGTAAAGAATGAGGCCTTGTCATAACAACAATAATAATATTATAGCTATATTGTATTTTTCACTCAAATCAGGTTGTTGTTTTTTTTTTTTAAAATGAAAAACCTTGGAGTAGCCATCAAGAGATTCACCAAATTTTTATCTATATCTAACTACACAATTTATCAAAAATAAAAAAGAGCAATTGTTTCTTTCAGGTCTATCATTTAAAACCTCAAAGGAAAAATCTAAAATCCAACAGCTGTGGAATAATGGACAATAGATGTAGAAACATCTCAGTTTTTGACATCAAGCCAAACAGAATTTCTTTGTTCACTGTGCTTCCGTACCATAGCTAGCATGCATCTTGACTATGAAGAAAGCCTCATAATCATTGGAACTGTTTATTTTTAATGCTTGATATAAAAAAAGATTGTGTTAATGTCCATTTAAAGTGTCAGAGACATTCTTAGACAATTATTTTAGCATTCAATAAAAAAGAGAGCTTGATCTTTTTTTGTCTGTTTCTGTTGTTTTGTTTTTTTTTAATGCCCAGAAGCCATATTTGCACAGAAACTAGTGTCAACTGTACAGTTACTGTATTTGCACTTGATTATCAAAGCATGGCAAAATGAATATAACAAATCTTACTAAAACTTTGGGGTTTTTTCCTTCTCCTGTAAGGTGATCTATAATATGCTAGAGAGAATTATTCTCCTTGCCACTCTTACTGCTCAACAGGAACACTGCTGGATGCTATACAAGACTGAAACTGATGTACCTTCATTGCCAGATTTACAGAAAATACGAAATGCAGTGGCAGGCCTGAAACCTCAAGTTCAAAACACGAACCTTCCCCCCTCCCCTCTTCCCCTATTCCAAATATTGCTGTTGCAGTGATTGTTAGGAGAGGGTAAGGCTTCATACCTCAGGACCTGTGATTAGACTAATTGTGAGTTGCCCATTTATCTCAAGTTGCAGTTTTTTCCCCCTCTTTTCACATCAACTCCAACATTGCTTCCATTACCAGATGTGCAAAATCATCCTGACCAATCACTCTAATGTATTTCTAAGCCTAATCCCTACTCTCTGCACCAGAAGAAAAAGCATAGGTCCATAACCTCATCTACTTCAGCATTTCATGCTAAAAACCAAACTACAACAACATAAAACACTTGTCTTCTGTCATCCCTATGAGAATTGGAGACTAAATCACAGTGTTCAAACAGCTTTGGAGACATAAGCAACATTCCCTCGAATTCTGTATGGTTCTGATCTTTATCAGAAATTATAACTTCAATTTTTATAACCGATCACAAACTCTCATCTCTACCCCATGAAAACCAGTTGGTAAAGAATTACTGGCTGTTGACAGGCTCAGGATTACTGGCAAATCAGAATACTATTAAGAATTTAATAAAGTTATCTATATTTGAATGGGGGAGTGGGGGGGAAGAAAACACTAAAATCTCCTGATTAAAAGACAAGATTTGGACACAAGAAACTATTTTGAACAGGTACTTAAATTTCTCTCAAGTAATTCCAAGTAAGTTTTGCTCAATGATCTGGACAAAGATGACCTGATCTGCAGCTGAGGTAGTTAAAGCTTTCTGCCTCAGAGTTTTGCCTCAGAGTGTTGCCAGTTCCCTGCAGTGACCAGAAAAATCACTTCACTTCTGAGCACTAAAATGCAGAATGCAGAACTGCAGAGTATCACTACATCTATGCCTTGATACAAACTGTCAAACTATCTTGGAGATATGGGAATCTAAAAAAAATAATGTTGCCTTTGATTAAAAAAAAAAAATCCTTATTGTACTTTTAATTTAACTCTACCCTGTCTTCCCTCCTTTCCCCTGTAATGATTCACAACCTGGTATTGATTTGGTTCAGATTGTGTTGCTTTCTGCAAAAAAGTTGAACATTATGCTACTGCAAGGCAAGCACCAGGAAAAAAAGATAAACAGTAATTAAAAAGTTAACTCAGGACAAAAAAGTGGAAATCCTAAGAATTTCAGCAAGAGTTTCAATCATAGTTTGACTTTTGAAATAAGTGGGAATTATCTTCTAGAACTACAGTAACAAAAGAAAAAAAAAAGATTGTTACCCCAGATTACTTATGTAGTGTTCTGTACAGAATTTGGTCAAATGCAGGTATCATATATGCATGCCATAGAACCACAAAACCATAGGAGTTGGAAGGGACCCCTGAGGATCAACTAGTTCAACCCTCCTGCTAAAGCAGATTCCCTTGAGAAGGTTACACAGGAAAGTGTACAAGCTGGTTCTGAATATGTCTCCGCAGTCAGACTGGGCAACTAGTTCCAGTGTGCTGCAAACCCTTAAAGTTTTTCCTCACGTTCATATGGAACTTCATATGTCCTGGTGTGTGCCCGCTGCTGCTTAGTTTATCTCTGAGAATCATTGACAAGAGCCTGGTTCCATCCACTTGACTCCCGCCCATTTGATACTTATAGGCATTTATAATATTCCCTATCAAGCCAAGGAAAACAAAAATCAGCATATAAGAACTTCTTTTTATGTGAGATGCATTTTTAAATCCAATATATAAACAATTGCATAATCTACTTCTATATGATAGACTCTTCAAAGAGACACTTTCTAGATAAAAGCCATTGTAGACTTAATGGTAATATATTTGCAATGAAAGCATGCACTGCATTTCAAAGCCTACATCAAATAATTTTCCTTTTGTGCATTCAACCATATTTAAAATATTAGCAGGGGAAATGTGACTAGAGACAAGTATAGAGAGGCCATTCTTGAAGGGGGGAAAAGAAAGACTTGAATAAAGATGGGGAAAATAACCTCACTTGTTTTACTCTCTCATGTTAAAATCTGCAAGTCTAGCACAGCTCACCTTGTTTAATTAATTTGTTTTATCACTGCAATGTACATGAGAACTCTTAAGTGGAATCAGAAGGTATTCTGTTGGGGTTTTTTTTGTTTGTTTTTTAAGAGATGAACTTGGCACTCAGTTTTTGAAATTCATTTTGCTTAGCAGGCTTCACTTTATGCTTCTCATGGCTGTAACTGCTTCCATTTACATTTTTACTGCATTTCAGTTCAATTCAATTTGAACTCTAGGCAAGATCTTCCATATGGTGAAAAATCCAAACCTGATTCTGAGGACAGCATACAAACACAAATGGCACAAATGTTTTTTCCTACCCATCTACCTTATTTTCAAACAAATGGGCTCATGCATAACAGACTCCTTCATGTGGAGTGTTGGTAAAATATGCTTTTCACATCAGAAAACAGATTTGTGCATGCCAGACATGCTCCAGGAGAATATGTGCAAAGCAGAGACAGCTGACTGAAAAACCACAAGGCCACAGCAAACACTGCCAGGCTCTATGAAAATTAGCCAGCATATGAAGGGACAATGACTATGATATTTAAGCACTGAATACTCTTCTGCCTCCTGAGGGTCAGCTGATGTCACATCTACCCAACAGTGCCAGCAATCACAGTGCCTATTCAATAAAATGTAGTTGTGTCACAACATACCCAGAAGATCATTCTCATACTGCAGTTATTAGTTTTTATCTGCTACACTCAGTGGTTATTTTTCCACACAGGAATTTTTCAGGAGAGCATCTTTCTGGGATAAAAGGAAGAGAGAATCCGACATATTCTGAGCTGGCAGGAGAAAGATGCTAGGAGGTACAGAGAACCCTTTGACCATTATCTCAGCTTTTGTCTTCGTAGTCCTTCATAGATGACATGAAATGTTCTCTCCTAAAAATGCACTTCTAAAAGCAAGGCAAGTCATTCTGCCACTGTGGTAGGCAACTGGGAAAGGAGGGAAAGGGATAAGAGGGAAATGCTCTGCTGATCTTCACTGAGCAAATTGATGCTGGCCCTCAAATCACACAATCCTGACAGGGCAGCTCAGGTCTCCTGAAATTTTTACCTAGGGACTGAGAAGCTAACACAGTCAATCTGATACAATTACTAATTATAATCAAGTGAGAGACCATTGCAGGAGCAACCACACCTCAGAGTTCTGCCCCAGGTAGCATTTAGGGTTTGGACTCTCAAAAGGGCCTACAATAGCACAGAATTATGTTTCCTCATAGTCCCATCCAACTGCATTCTAAAATGCTCTGTTCACAGTACAGCCTCTACTCATCATCCAGATCATGAGCTGATATTCACAAATCTCATTATTTTCCCCCAAATTTTATGTCTTCCTCATGAGAAAAGATCAGAAATGAGGCTCTACAGATAAATGGTGTTTAGCTCTGAAGGGAAATCATCTGATGTAGCTGTTCAAGGATTTCAGCTAATTACACTGATTAACCAGATTGATAAAAATTCAGAGCACACTCATATATTCACTGAGGTGTATATGTATAAATGCAAAAAAACCAACAACACACAAGAGAGCTGTCAAAGTCTCTAGACAAATACATTCCTGGATCTTTTTCTTAACCCTGATAACCTAGGCTTGTGTTAGGATCTCTCTCCCAATTCACAAAGACACGATTCATAGTTTTCTGAAGCCAGAAGTTCCTACTTATACAGGTGGAAAGTCATGAGATGATTTTCCCCACTGTGGCAACAAAATTATAAGGATTAACCACAGACATATTGAAAAATCAATTTGAAGATAAGCAATCTAATTAGCTAATTTTAATGTTAGCATTTGCATTGCATTTGGGCCTTCCCTTGAAATTTTGTTCCACTGTTAGAGGAGCAACTTTGCAATCATGTTGAACTAAAACACATGTACAGGCATTTAGATGACTAAATGCCATCACAGCATCAATGTTTCATACCCAGAAACGTAACACTAGTACTTACATCCTCAAAAATCACTGCTATGTTTACTGATAACCAGTTCTACGTATAGCTATGATGTTGTAAATGAAGTTCATCTGATTAGCAAGTAAAAAAAAGCCATTAAGGAAAAGAAGGTTTTCATGAGGTAGCACCACTCAAAGCAACTTTAATCGGAAAGGACATGCAAGAGCACAGAACATGCACAGTGTATGGGAACTGCTGAGTCATGGCCTGAACCACTAGTCAAGCCCTGAGAGGACAGGGGAAGGCAATTCACCTGTGCAACTGGAAGGGATGGAACCTGGCTCCACCCCCCCTCTTAGACCTTATTTAAGGGCTGAATGCCAACAAGGAAGGATCTCTCATTGGAGATCCCTCCTCTGTGGAGTTACTTCTGTGAGCCTAGATACTCGGAGAGAGGCGAGCATTTCTCTCTTTCTTTTGTAACATCTTCCCATTGTGCTGGTCCCTCCACTGTTACACACAGGTTCCTTGAAAATCCTACATAAATTTAAAACATTTGTAAAACAGATGTAAGAGAAGTACAAGTAACTGCAGGATTTATAATGCAATATACAGTTTGTTCAAAGGGTCCTGCAATATATATCTGTCATGGAATTAACTAGATTAATCTATGCCTGTGACAGGGGGGCTGCAGGCCCCTGGACCACCCCAGTCCCACAAAATGGGAAGAGAAAGGGAAAAGGGATAGGGAGATGGGAGCTGGGCTCAAGGAAGGAAAAAAAAAAGCTGTGGCAACGATCTATGGAGAAAAACTTATTTTACTAACTATGATATCGGAATGCAAGATAACACAATATAATACAATCTAGTTGAAATTGAGACTAATAAATCAAATAAGATAGGAGAGAGAGAGATCCTGAGACAGAGTCAAACCTGAAAAAACCATGACAACATCCCAGACAAAAAGAAAACTGCTGAGCTATGGTACTCAAGTCAGCACCACCTAGAGTGAAGCTCAAGTGGCCTTAATTCCTTCATCTTTCAAACTATCCTTAGGAAAATACCCACCCAGGTGATGCAGATCACCCCTCAAGACTAGGCTAGCAATACTGTCTGCTGTCACAGGTTTGTCTCTACAACTCCAAGTTCTAAATATAAGTTTGTAAACATAGCTATCTGTTTAAGATTCCAAAATTTCACCTGTTCCTTGTACAAACCAACAAGCCTAAGAAGCACTCTTTTACAACATCCTCCTGAGCCATTCATACCCAGAAATGTTGAAGATTCTTCCACAGACTGATGTAAACATTTTTTCCTGAAACTTGATGATCCCAAAAGGCTTATAATATTAATGAGAGGACGTTAGTGTTTAATTTTCCTTGTAAGGCATAGGCGAACATGTGCACTTTAAAGTATAACATGAAATATTAGAGACAAAGTATTTCTTATTATCAAAGGATTTACCTGATTTATAAGGTTTAAAAGATTTTTAGTTCCATATTAGTATTTCGTTGCTCTCCCTAGAGAGCCGGTAACATTTAGCCAGGCTCTAGGAGTAACCTTTAAGACGTTGCTTACAAAGGCACCACAAGGGATATTTCAAGATACACAGGCTGGGAACTTTTCTTTGTGATGAGGGAGGAATGACAGAGAGAGGGATAAGAATGTCCATGAAGTATTGTTATTTATTTGTGGTGCATTACGTGCAAAAGGCTAGTTAATCTAAACAAAGACATATCGTAGATAAACATTTCAATTATGTCTCTTAGCTGTTCCTCTCCAGGTTCTCAGAGCTAACATAAGAAACAGTCAGAAGCACCATATTTAGAAACAGAAATAATCATTAACTGAAGCTAGACAGACAAGCTTATTCAGATGAAGTTTTTCCCAAGAATTTTCAAGCACACAGTCCTGGAGATTATACAGAATGAACATCTGTGTCAGTAAATCATAGAATCACAGAATCAAGATTGGAAAAGACCTTTAAGATCAAATACAACCATCAACCCATCATTGCCATGCCCACTAAACCATGATCTAAAGTTCCACATCTACCCATTTCTTTAACACCTCCAGGGAAAGTTATACCACTTCTCTCCTGGCAGTCTTTTCCAATGCCAAACTCCCCTGCTGCCATTACCTGTCTTATCCCGTCTTTGGCCACCTGACAGAAGAGGCCAATCCTCATCATCCCACGCTCTCCTTTTTCAGGTAGTTGAAAAAAGCAATAAGGTCTCCCTTGGGTCTCCTATTCTCCAGATTAAACAATGCCAGCTCCCTCAGCCAATCTCCATAATACCTGTGCTCTAGACACTTCACCAGCTTACAGCCTGTCTATGGACAAGCTCCAGGGCCTCAGTATCTTACTTACAGTGAGGGACCCAGAACTGAACACAGTACTCAAGGTGTAGCCTAAGCAGTGTCAAGTACAGAGGGACAACGACCTCCCTAGTCCTGCTTACTACACTATTTCTGACATCACCCAGAATGACAGAGTCCTTTTGGCCACCTGAACTAAGTGTCCATAAGAGGAAAGGTCCACTAGTCAAATTTCGTATGGGGTGCAAACGTATTCATTACAGCTTTAGGGGGCTTAACTGATATTTGCAATTCCAATCATTTTTCCTAACTTCACACGAAACAAAATCTGTCCCTGCAAATGTAGCATTGGAGGCTAATTTTCACACAGAAAGATGATAAGACAAGAAGAAGCCATTTTAAGTTAGATGAGGGGAGATTTAGATTAGATATTAGGAGAATATTCTTTACTCAGAGGGTGGCGAGGCATAGGAACAGGTTTTCCAGAGAATCTGTGGATGCTCCTAGAGGTAATCAAAGCCAGGTAGGCTGGATGGGGTCCTGGGCACAGCCTGATCTAGTGGGTAGAAACTCTGCCCATGGCAGGGAGGCTGGAACTAGATGATCTTTAAGGTCCCTTTAATCTAAGCCATTCTACAGGTCTATGTATGACAGAAAGGCTTCACTTTGCCTTAAGTAAAGGTTTGGAAACCGATGCGGAGTAAGTATTATGTAAAAGACATTAACATACCTCTTAGGGCTGGTGGAAGACTTGACCTTTTAATGTCACAGTTTACATGGACAGCATACCTTACTTTTGAGTAGGTTATTTAAAAGGAAATGAAGTCTAAGTGAAGTCCAACTCCCACAGACAAAAAAAAAAATCACAGCTGTTTGCATATCAGTATTTGTTCAAGAATTGATAGGCCCTTTATTGATTTGGAGGCCATATCAGGGAAAACTCCAAATTAAATGCTAATATTCTGGAAGTCCTGTTTATCAAGAAAATAGGACAAATTTTAAGATATACCTATGCAGCAGGTCTCTTAATAACATGATCTCAAGGACAATATGAAGCATGAGTTGCAACTGATGCTGAACTCTAGTGCATGTCAAGTCTTTTTTAAAAGTCTATCAAAATATAGAGATCATAGGATAATCAACCTTTATTCATGTACAGACAAACAAACAAAATCTGACTGATTCTGGCTATTCTAAGCCACCTACCAGTTATCTTTGCTGCCAATGTCTTCAGATTTCTCTTGCAGGTAAATTTGTTTTGTAAGATGCTATGAAAGTTTTAAAGACACCGACAACAGTGTAAGGTAGCATCAGTTACCCGAACCAGTCCACGAACTTCAAAATGACAGACTTTTCACAGTTCAAAAATCACACCAGAGTTCAGCAGAGTTCAGTGTACAGAAGAAAACATTTGGACAAGTTGGACACATTGGGAATGAGGCATATCCAGCAACACAAGAACTGCTACAAAAACATGATCTACTATGTTGCTTTGGTAATACTTATGAAACCTCCTAAGCCCACTGTTTTCATTTGACAGGACTAGAAAGGATATGAGCATTCATCAGATTTTGAACACAAACATCCATCATAGTTAACATGAAAACAATGACATAACATAAAGGCACTGCCAAAAAATCTTAGTTTTAGCCTTTCCCTAAGTGAGGTAAGAGACTAGAGATCCACTTCAGAACAACACTCCTCCCTCATGCTCCATTGCCTTCCACGTAACTCAGAAAGCAGTGTTACTTACTTCAGACTTCAAGACAAATGACACCATGCTCAGCACATTCACTTGTGTTTACCGGTCATCATTTTGCACAGGACATCAATTGCCTTTTCATTAACTCCCAGTGAAACAGCATAGCAGATGTTAGCTGCTATGAAAATACTTCTTTAAAAATCTTTACAAATGGATTTAGATTAGATCAAATGTATAACTGGAAGAACTTAGAGCATACATCAGTCCCCCGACATGCATTTGTTCATATGTCACTGTCATTAAACGTCATACTGCAGTATTTCAATTACAAATGAGTTTTGGTCACTGTCTTTTTAAAGAATTTGTGATACTGATATTTCACATAGGCTCTCCTGACTGGAGTTTTCCACATCATTTTATAAAGCTTTCGAAGGTTTACTACTGAACAAAGCATTCAGAACTCCAATGTTGTTCTTTCCAAGTTACAGCCACATCTTATAAAATCAATGTTCTTAGAAGAAATTCGTCAAGCAGGCACTCAAGGAAAAAAGTCCAATGATACATTTCTTGCACAAGCGTTAGCTCCTGCTTGAAACTGCAGAAATCATTTTACACGTACTCTTTTCTTTGGCACAAGGAAAGTATCAGGGCAGGTCACTTTGAGCTTTCCTACTCTTTATCAATTGATGGTAATTGTCCAAGAAGGCAAGATAAAAAGCAAAAGAGAATACATGGAATTACTGCCACAAATCCAGGCACAAGCTATAGCTGAAGTACTTACTGCACAGACCAGGCATCATTCAATACAACAATCTAATTTTTAAGGCAAAGACTGAGAAAACATTCCAGATAATTAAAATACACAGAACAGAGTAGAATGTGAAGAAGAACAAGGTGGCTATATATAATTCATGAAGCTTTGAAAACAAATAAGGGTCATAACTATACCTTTTAATAGCATCAGTATCTGAAAATCTTACTGGCAACCAGACTACAAAAATCAGTTTGAAGCATTCAAGATGTTTATGTGCAACTTGCTAGTGTTTTTTCTTCTGTAAAACATGCTTACACGCTTATTTAACTGGTATGACCCCAGCAATTGTCTTGCCTATGTTAGATACCAGCCAGAATGGGAAGAGAGCTGCTACAAACAGCCTGTGTTTTGCTACCAAAGGATTCCATTTGTCAGACTTTCTCAAGCAATCTAGGCACAACATACAGTATATTTGTATTCTGGCAGGTTCCTCCACTACATGGAGAAAGCCTTGAGAAATCCAAACCCATCTCCCAGAGTGGGGGTTTCATGTTATACCAAAGCCAATCATGCCTGCTGCTCTCTGTAAAATGAAAATTCTTAGGCTGTTTTCCTACAAAGGGTATAATTTTTATCCCCTCGAATACAAGGTCATTCTTAGTCCTTCCTGATTAGAATGCCCACAACCAGAATCTGTGAATCTATGTTTTCCTTTGGCCTATTTGCTGGATTCTGTCTCAATAGCTATTTTAAAATTCACACTCCAGATACATATAAGCTACCCTGAGTTACTACCAAGGCATCAAGATACAGCAAAGGACAAGTCAGTAGTGAGAGAAGTGGCAGTCTTATTAGGCTAGCTGTAAAGCTGCAAGTAAAGGATTATTGTGCTCTATTGCCAGTTCTATCACTGTTTCTCTCTCTTTGATCAATACATTGTCTCTGCTTTGGACTTTCTCAATCAGATTTGCTGAGAAGGCCCAGAAAGGCAAAACAGACCTCAGCTGGGTTATGCTGTGGAAGGTACACATAACTTCCCCTTGGCCATCAACATATCTTCAAAAATATGCAGAGCTGACTAAAGACCCTGACTGGAGTCTGAGCACTTTTCAGCCTCCTAGCAAGGCTCTTGTGAAGTGGCTTCAATCAGTAGCAATTACTTTGTGTATCCCTTGCATACTGATCTGTCAAGGCTTTGCCTTATGGTCATGCATGGATTGCTCTGCATTCATATTATCAAACTTGCAAGACGTAGCAACAACAAGTAAAAAGAAGGCAGTCCTACGCTTTCAGACTCCACAGGGAATAGGGCTTGTCTGAGTGCAGAAAAGAAAGTTGTCGACATCATTTAGGAACTTAAGAGCTCTGAATATGTTTCTCAGACTGCTCAAAGTGTCTTTAATGTCCAAGAAAGTCAATACAGGCTAGCCAAACAGGAAAGAAAACAAGCAAGCAAAACCCTGGAGAGTAAAATAGAAAAGACTTAGTTTTAAAAACAGAACAACAACAACAAAAACGGCAGCAAACAAAAGATGTTTCTATCAAGGAACACCACACACAAAGGACAACACTCAGAGAGAAGACAGGGAAAGCATATAGCAACAGAACACAGAGCAGAATAAGAAAAGGAGCAAAGCACATTTACTTACAAGGGCTGCATGAAAGTAATGCCTCATATTTTATTATTACTTTGGCTCACAACATCAGAGCTGGGTACTGGTGATATGATAGTAGAGGGTGAACTTTCCCACCAATATTCCCTTGCATTTTGTTGCCATGTGACAGAAAGAAGCAAAAGGGCAGTCTGACAAAATGGTGCCTGACTTGGAAGTGTGTATGAAGCAAAGGTGTGTCACTGAATTCCTCCGTGCAGAAAAAAACTGCACCCACTGACATTCATCAATGCTTGCTGAATGTTTTTGAAGAGTAAAGAGTGGATGTGAGCACAGTGAAACTGTGGGTTGTGTGTTTCATCAGTGACAGTGGGTCACCTCTCTGGTGCAAATTTTGATGAGAGCTACAAGCAGGCTCTTGTCCATTGCTGATAAAAATGCATAGCTAATGGTGGTGACTGTGCTGAAAGAGTGTTTTGTAGCTGAAAATTTGCTCTACCAGAGTTTTATTGTGTTCTTTGTATCTGCTGTAGTTTCCATGGAAATAAATGGGAGGCATTACTTTTGGAACAACCTACGTAAAACGCCACATGAAAAGAGAACTTACTGTGACCAGGGAACCAGCCAAAAGGCCACATCAATACAGCAGAGCTAAATCTTTGCTTGCTCTGAATGCTGCCTGGCACACAGGATATGATGTACAGGACACACATCTGTCCAGTTAGATGGGTCACACTTATTCTGAACTGAGAACAGAACATGTCATAGATGTGCTCCAAAAAGAAACACAAAGCAAATGACAGTAATACGTGTATTATTATAAGAATCACTATGCTGATTAGTTCATTAGCAGCAATGCACAGAAATAGACATACTTTTTCCTTAATGCAGGCAACGAGCACATGTTGTGCTATTCCATTAGGTACTGCACACCATCAGTGAAGTCTAGCACACAAGACAGCATTGTAGAAGGTAAACCACAAAGTAGAGTGCACGCTTCAAACTAAAAATATCAAGTCTTGTGTTCTAAACTGCTTGATCTAATGTACTAACAAAAGAACGTATCTACCTGTTATTCCCTGTTCAATGCTTTCTAGAATGAAATATCACAATGAAGCTGAATATTCTAGGTCAGACCCTTCAGCTTCAGTGAAACCTGCACCTTTTTAATACGATTCCCCCACATCTTTGGAAGAACACAGCTGAATTGCAATTTGCATGTTTAGCAACTCATCCAAACTCTTCCTGGTCAACTAAGTATCCTCCTTTATATACAGTTAAGTACTTTGTCTACAACTGGCTCAGGTCAGCCTCATACATTAAAATCATTTTTATAATTCCCCACACACATCAAGTAATGACAATGATACAAAATAGTGAGTGCTTTGAAGGCGACAAAGCAAAAAGAACAGACTTATTCATCCACTTATTTTCCTATTCAATGATTAACTCTGGCTGTTTGAGCTAAATTTCTTTATTGTTTTTCAAAGGTCTGCAGTGACAAGAACTATCACTACAGAGTCTCTCCAAAAATGATTAAATATTATTGTTTCCTAAAGTCAAATCAACTCTTCCACATCTCCATCCCATGCGTATATTCGCATCTGCCAGTATCCTTACCAGATGCAGGCTACAGCACGTTCTTACATTACAATAATCACTTTACGACTTACAATTTTTAGGCAAGAGCAGCACAACAAGGTATAATTTCTTTAAAGTATCAACAAGATAAGAGAAGAAAAAAAGAACTAAATCATTTTCCTGTAAACATCAGACAGAAAATTCTGCAAGACCAATGAAATCTGTTTTTCTCCCATCAATTAAACTACATTTTATTCTTTTTTCCTTTTTTCCTCTGGCTTGTAGCCCCTCTCATAAACAAAAATTAGGCCTCAATCATGGGATAGATTGCTCTTTTTGCAGAAAGCTTCTGAGTTGGTTTGTATTTGCATTGCAAATACTGATGGTCTTAAAGAAAACACAGGGAAAAAAATAGTTTCCCCATGAGCAACAGCCATTCATTAGCAAGCAATTAGCTCAGTAATAAGTTCTCATTTCTCAGTTTAGGATATTTCAACAAATATTGGTAATATTTGTATGATAAATGTTGAAGACACAGTATAGTATTCAACTACTAACAGTACACAAACCATTTGTCTTCTCATGTCAGACATGAGAGGCTCTAATTACACTGAACATTTCAAGGAAAGATTGAATGTTTGCCAGACAACTCTCCATTGATTGCCTTTAAAGCATAGTACTGGACTGCTGAAGGGAAAACACAGATTCTTGGCTCCAGGTAATTAACTTTCATGTTGTTTTTTTCTTAAACCCTAATGAAGCCCCCTTGAAGTCTTCATTACCAAAGGGTGTTTGTTAATAATAATAATAAAAAAGCCAGCCAGCAGTCCTACTTCCCCCTTCTTTTCTATAAAATTCCCTCTGCTATACATTTCTCAGGACTCAGTAATGTCTTTGAAGTGAGTAATAATGGTTTGAGAAGTGCAAAGGGTGAGAAATACATAATGGGACAGGACAAAACATTAATGAGGGAAAAGCTGGGACAGAAGAGGTACTCAAGCAGAGAGAGTAAGAGTGCTTGACAGAGATATAAACAGAAGAAAAGGGAAGGCAGAACTGTATCATTAGTTTGTGAAATAGCACTGTCATGAAGTTAAACTGATAAAGGAAAAGAAAGAATCTTCAGAAACGCAGTAATTTGGCAGCCGAATCTCAGGGAGATCCAACATTTCTCAGAGACAGAAAATAAATTGTCTAGATTTCATAAGGTAAGAAATAAGATTCCCAATTGACACCAGCAGCAGAGTTTCCAGGATGCATCTGCTCAGATATTTAATGTGCTTAGTGTATTTTTGGCAGGGCTCACACAATGGAGACTCCAGTCCAACAGCAGCAAATCCTCTTGTTTCAGCTACAAATATGCATTGTTGAAACAGCTGAGATATACCTGCCACCTAAGAGAATGCGTTCTGTTGGCTCCACAGACGACAGTGGAAGCAGATGCAATATTTCAATATATTCCAGTGCTAGACCACTTTTTTAACAAAGTTTCTGTGGAGTCATGTAATTCTGGTCTTTTAATCCCTGAGACAAACATACAAGTATTTGCCTTAAAAATATTACGTTTGTAGACTGTTGCCCTGCACCTGGGTACAGAAGGAGGGTCAAGATAGGAGATCTGTTTCTTCTGTCAAATCTAGTGAGCCAAATTCAAGCCTGGAACCACTCACAGACTGAAACAAACTTCATTATGATTTCATGTTCATCTATTTTGTATGTTACTATGTCTTTTCAAGACATTAATCCAATCTTTTCTGTATCCAAAATTTACATCAAAACCAGGAGCAAATAGCTATCTTTCCTTCTTGCTTTGGCAAGAGAGTTTTGCATAGGACGAGCTTCACTACCATTTGCTAGAAAGCCTACACCAATGTGGAAGATCTTCCTAGAATTTCCAAGTTTCACACCTCCAGGGACGGGGCATCCACAACCTCCCTGGGCAGCCTGTTCCAGTACCTCACCCAGGAGGTGAAGGGACTAATGAAAGGACTTAGAGAATACTCTCACAAATCCTAATGCTGAAATAGGTTGGCTTTGGTTGATTTGGGGGCGCATTTTTCTTTGGCAGACAGATGGGGGGGGGGGGGGGGAAGAGAGGAAATTGTAGTTTTGTTATTCCAAACATGGTTCCTACTCGAGCAATTTATTTAGCTTTTGGGAGACCATCTGAATGACACGTACTGAGCATCTTAAATTTCCTGAGGTTCCCTATCCTATTAAGACATACCAAAGAAAACTGATTTTCAACGTAAAATTTATGCCAATGGTTTCTGTAGCTTACTGTGCCTGCTAAGTCTTTCTGAAAATAGGGTTTACTTTTCTAATTTCAGGATATTTTGCAGCCCAGGCTGTAGCTTTCTTTAATCACTAGCTACAAGAGATGTTTACTCACAATAAATGTTTATTTGGAGCAGGACAGAAACTAGTATAACCTCTTTCTTTTTAAAAATATCTACTGAAAGTATAGCATACTATTGTACTAAACAGAACAGAAAGAGTAGAAACTAAGGCTGTCTAAAATGGGATAACAGTAGTATGCAGAAATCCAAACAATTAGAGGTGGCATCTACATCCAAACCATTTTCAAAAGAGTATCAAACAGGCATGGAACACACAGATTTTTTCAGTTCAGGACTATTTGTAGCAACTGATACAAATTATGAATTATCACAGAACTAGTCTTTGTATCCAAAGCCCATTATTACTTTTTATCACTTCATTTGGCAGAGGAAATTGAGTTCCCTTCAGAACTGCCTAACCACCAGTGATAAGCCAAAGTATCCATTCCAGATCTTTGACATTACAGACAGTAGAAGCAGCTGATCTGATTACAGAGGAGAAAAACCTGACCCACAGTGCAAAATGTTACAGCATTTTGTAGTTTCCTGTTAAGTTGGATTGGAAACAACCGCTGAACTAAGTTACAAACAAATCATTTCAAATCACTCTGAAACTACATTGTTTGTAGTTTTCATTTTGAATAAGATGCCATAAATTTTACCTTTTCATGGACGCTGCAACCAAGCCAGATACATTATTCACCTGTCACCAGCTCCAAGATAAAACTACAGTTTTCATAGTGATGCTGAAGATTAAGGAGGCAAAAGGAAGCAAAATAGCAACACAACCGTTTGTATGTTTGTTTTCTTCCTCACTAATCTATTAGAACAAAGACGCAAGACAGTGCCACCGGCAGCTAATAAAAAATTTTCTCTGGCAACAGAGAGGCTTGCAGTGTAGCAGAAGTCCTTGCACTCAGAGTCCTAAGTCTTAATATCCTAATTTGCATTGTGATCTAGATGCAGACTCTGATGGCCTCAAGGGATTCAGGTGTGAAAATAAACTAGCTTTGCATGTATTCTAGTGGGGCATATCAGCAAGCTGATACAAGTTGATGGGAGATGCGTTACCCTCATAATCACACTTCCCAGTGAGTGCATCTATGCCACAACTCATTGCAGCAGGGACAGTGATGAGCAAACAGTCAGTCCTGAGAGTGGAATAGAAAATGGTTTCATCATGTTGTTTGTAGATGGTTTGTATTTCTTCTCAGGAAATGTACTTTCATGGGCTATCCATATTTTAGGCCCCAGGATAATGGGAAAAGAAAACACCAGTCAATTGCTATTTCATTCTCTTCTATTCAGGTTCTTATATCCACACTCATCACTGCAATACTCAAGTGCTTTCCAGCAGTGCATGAAGTGATATGACTAACATCTGTCACGTGCTGGTGTCTTCATCCCCTCCCCAGGGGCAAAATCATGTGCAGTGGAGTGTTTTGTTTTATTAGACAGACTGCTATATATTTTCTTAGGAAAGACAAGGTCGAATATATGCACTTTTCACCTAGCGCAGAAGGTGCCTTGGTTTGCATTGGTCCCAGCTCCTGCGGGAGTTCAATCCACAGACCTAATCCAAGCTCAAGAAAGCTTTATCACTTCTTATCTTGCTGTTGGTCACAATAGTCACCTACATTATGTCTATCATAAAATTCTTACTTCTCTAGTAATAAAGAGACATAGGAACTCTGATGTTATGCTATCTTAGGAAATTATGCAAGGAAATTGACAGGAGGAAAGAACTGGGATGAGAAAGAATCATGATCCTACTACCAACTGCAGCATCTGTCTAATCTCTTCAAGAAGAAAGAGACAAAAAAATCCTAATGAATTTGGTCACCTCAGTGGTTCCCTTACATTCATGGTCAGCACAGACCTTGCACCCAAAACAAATTCTGCCTGGAGAAGATAATAGAAAAGAAGTGGTCAAAACACAAGCAGCAGGGAAGAAATTTTCCATCTTTCTCCAAAATAAAAGAAAAAGATCAGGCTAGGTATTTCCACAGGGCTATTCTGTGTTTCCCTTATGCCTTCCCAGACAACAGGCCAAGTACATTAAGACCAGTGTGTTTTCGTGTTCTATATACCCCTGCTTCTCTCTTTTTTTTTTTTTATTTGCTGATGCATCCAATCACAAACTGTGACATTTACTACCATTTCATTTCCTAACAGAAAAACTGAGCCGTAACTTTGCTCCCTAAAAAAAGCAACCAAACATCTTTTTTTTTTTTTTTTTTTTTTAAAGTTGTTGTGGGATTTGATTCTAACTCACTTCATTACAAAACAAGGACAAAATCCAGCCTTTTCCTAAGGGTTTATTATCAACAAAAAAATCCAGTGAGACTTAAAAACAAAGGCAAGTGAAGCTGACCCATTTTTAGATGTTAAAATAAAGCACCAGCACCCTCTATCAGAATATTTCAAACACAGGCAAGAGAACTGTGATTTATCTTGAACAGAAAATATGCCTTTAGTAGATATTTAATATGTACCACAATTCTTGTAAGTCTACTTTAATTAAAAGTGCTATTTCTGTTTTAAATTTGACATGGACCACTAGCATCCGGAGCTCTGCTTTACACAGATATTCTTGAGAGCTGTAGAGCAAATTGTTATGCAGTATCACTCAGATAAAGGCCTGCAATAAGAGAAGCGATAATGAAGACAGCAGCTGTTACTAAATTACAAAAACAAGACAGATTTGTTGGCAAACACTAACAATCTGGGAAACTTTTTTGCAAGTTCAACACTTCTTCAAAGAGTCCTTATTTCAGTTCCTTCAGTGGAGTGAGATGGCACCAGTGAAATTGCTTTACAGCAGACTTATGGCCCTGCTAATACAGTTGCTGCTGCTCAGGCTGATCCCCTTCCTAGAGGAGATAAGTAATGTCACTCTTGACAGTCCATGCAATGCCTTCCTTACCAAGAAGTTTGACTTTAGGGAAGCATTCCAGAAAGAAAACCTAAATGGCTAGCACCTTTCCTTTCCTAGATAATAGGTACCACATAGTCAGCAGCAGAACATATTTCTACACTGTTCCTAACTGAAATCCTTAATTGCTATAGGAACAAACCTCCTTCAGTACCAAGTTGCACAGTTTTTCCAACATTTACTTCTAAACCATACAAAAACAGTCAGAATGGCAGCAACCAGTCAGTAGATACTCATGACACGTTTCAGATAGAAGTCTCCTTTCATCTGAAAGAAATAAGCAACTACTTTGATGCTACTGGCTTCCTTAGAACATTGGTGATTTAAACAATTGGACAGATGTCTGAGTTTTCCAGCCCACTCTGGTTATGTGTTGCATGCATTTTATCCTTCATAGTTACCTCAATCAATATCTTAGCCCTTTCTCATTAAGGGAACTCAAAACTTCCATGGCACCTTAAATACCAAAAAGTAAGGCTCCTAACAAAGCACGTAGCATTTTTTCTTGCAAATTCTCTAGGCTCTGTGCTTATTTGCCAGACTAATTCAAGTCTTCTAATATCAACACCTTAAAAAGGAAGGAGATATATAGTGCTGTAGTAACAGTACTACTTTCAGAGGGTCAACAACCTACCTTGGAACAGTATGGTTTTTGGTAAGACTGACTAGACTCTTCAGCATTAAACCACAGCAAATAAAGAAAAAGAGTAAATCAGGGTGGACCACAAAATCCAAATTACAGCCATTGTTAGTGAAGATATACACACCTTTTCTCTGAGATTTCAAATAGCAAAGATATTAAATGTATAAAAAAAGATATTGCATGCTACAGCATACTGCATAGTTAAGCTCATTATCATAAAAAAAGGAATCATTACCAAAAAAAGTTGAGTTTGTATTTTATCTACATTGAATTATCTATATCAAATGGTACTTCCTGCATAAAACAAGTTGTTTTAGAAAAAAAAAAAAAACTTCAGAAAGAAGTTTCATAACAATGGAGATGTGGGAATAGATAAGAACAGATAATACTATCTGCCTCGAATCAAAGACTAGACATAAGATAAGCACTTTTCTTCTGTGTTAGCCACCCATAGCAGTTCCTTCCTACTGAAAACTAACACATGCCAGTCAAAACCAGTAATGCACACTGTACAAGGTTTTCCATATCTCTTCTCATCATTACAAAGCCAACAATGTTTAACTACATTCTAGATCAGAACAGCTCCATCAGAAGAATTGTTTTCTTCTGGGTGTCTAACACAGAATTCATGAACTTGTCCAACCATGTAATTGCCTGATGGACTCCTCCTAGTCTGCTGGGAATTTAACAAGTTCACTAATAATTACAAAGGACCACTTATGCATTCACCAACATTCCTTGTCCTAATGAAGCCAAGACCTGTGCAGCATCAGTCATTCTACCAGCAGAATGACACCAAAATCTTATCCTCTGAACACAAGCAAAATACAGAGATCAGATTAAGTAAATGCATATTCTGCTAAATGACTTACCCAAACAAAGTCGAGTGGACATAGCAGTCTGTAGAGTCTGAAGAGTAAAGATAAAGAACTCTGGTCCCAGTTCTGCTACAGACACTGTTTGAACCAAGATTCATTCCTTAGACATGCAGCAACTCCGTTACTTCAACTGCAAGAGAAGAGTAGATAAATTCAGTACTTGCTTCACAGGGCAGCTGAATGCATTTTGATACCAGGATCTCCAAAAATTGTAATTAGATCTGACTCTCGTGATTGTGTAACACTGAACTGATTTCAGCAGGACATTTGACAAGAATATTGCAGCATAACTTCTATGGCTACAACGAATACACAAATTTAGTGAAAGTTGGCTAAATGTTTCTGGTATGAAAAGCACTATATAAATGCAAACAGTTACTGTTACAGCATATCCATCCTAAGAGAAAAAAATGACATTTCTGGAGCTATTCTGGGAGCTGAGGTGAATAACAAACATTTCATAATTTACCGTAAGATACTCCTTTATCTTTAAAGAACAGCCAGAAGAGAATGAAATGTTATTCCAAATAACACAAGCATGATAAAAATATTTAAAAAAAATGAGAAAATTGTTAGAAAGCAGAATGGCTCCAATAGAATCAGCTAGAAATTCAGTAACTGAAGATGGCAACTGATCAACAGCATTTGATGACAATACCATCACAGATAATGTGGTAGTACGCAGGTAATAGCATTTTAGAAGCTTATTGAAGATTATCTTATCACATTATCCAGGTAGGTACAAGCAGTATCTGATGCTCTAGCAGGAACAACTAGCCCTCACTCAGTCCCGCAAGATACTACAAAATGTTTTGGCACAGGAGCAGTTAGTAGTAAGCTCAGTAAACACCAACAGGAAGATGATAGACAATTACTTGCTATCCAAGAGGGTATGATCTCCCTCAGAAATGAGATAGCCCAGAACACACAGAAGCAAGAGTTGCTTTCCATGAATTGCTGCCTACTCCTTCCTTTCAGCTTCCAGTTCAGACTGGACTTACACAAACATTTCAGGTCCTAGGGCACCTGCTGTGAGAAACAGCTTTTCTTAGCCATTTGATAAAGATCTGTCGTCTCAAAACTCTTTCGTCCCCATCACAAACAATGAAGCTGGCTTTACAGTGAAGTCACCCCTGGGCCTATGATCTACTGAGTCACATATCAGAGGTACGTAGCAACACATTTGCCTCAGAGTAGATCTCAAAACCCTTCTATTTCTATGGGAGCTCTTGGGTGGAGGGCTCTGGTCACCACAGAATTCTCCCAAGCACCTGTGAAGGCTTTATTTCAGGCATTTCTAACAAACATATAGTAAAAAAATTTCTAACAAACACAGGTGAAGCCAGAGGATCCCCTGCCCTTCACAGTGCAGACTGGGAAGGCAGCACCATCACCCTCTCATTGCCCCATCCAGGGTAAGACCACCAGAGCACCTCCACTGTGCAGAGCCCAGGTCTCACCACCCCACTAGGCTAGGGTTGAATGTCTTGCTCCTTTCTATCATCCCCCCCACACCTTCTTCCCAGAGACTACAGACCTTCTCAGCAGCCCTTCCAAACAATCCAGAATGGGAAAACCTCAGCAAACCACAGATACCAGTCACACTCACCTCAACTACAGTGTAACAAAGGGAGCCTGCAGCACTCTGTCTGAAAAAGGTCCCTCCCAGGGAAGAGCACAGCCTAAAAACAGCCCAAAATCTGCCCTAAGCCACTAGATTTTAGGGGAGCACTCCTATCCCTGTTGAGCCTTCACAAAACCCATAAGAACAGCTCTCACCAACCTCAGGTCCAAGTTCTACGTGAGCTTGTATCACCACTTATTTATTACCTCTGGGGACTATGCCCAGCCTCACGCTCCAGGTGCTTCATCAGAGACCATCAGCACCACCTGGCAAGCCCCAGATAACTGAGTCCCAGCCCCCTCCCCCCAGCCTTGCTCCAAAGTCCACTGCTGACATGCAAAAACAGGAATTATTTCTGTTAAATTAAAGAAGCACATATCTGTTCCTCATTACTGTACCCTTGTGTGTTTCCATCTAGATCTAATTTACCAGCACATTTTCTATCACCCCTGTGCAGCTTCTCTGATATGTGATGTCTGTGAGTGTGTCAAACCTCTTCTTCAGCCCCCCAAACACACACGGTAGCTATCATCCAGCTCATAAAAAGGGCTTAGTCCTAAACTTTACAACAATTACTAGATCAGTCCCTCCTATGTTGAAGACTGAATTTTGCTCTGCCATCTTTCAAGACAGTGACTGTCCTCAGCTATCATGCAGCCTGGTGGTAATGGAGCAGAGAGCCAGGTTCTGCCAGCTGCAGGGATTCCACAGACACAGCACTAGAAGAGACTTGTTGCATGTCAAAGATCTTTAGAAAAACCCTGCAAAGCCTTCTTCTGTCATGCTTTTCAGAATAACAAGGATGACATTCAACTCACTGGGATCCCACTGGTATTAGCAGCAACAAACACAGAAGTAAATGAATGCCCAGAAAAATGTAAAAAAAAGTCTCCCTAAGTACTGCTTGAGAAACCCACACTCTGCTATAGCCCCAGGCCAGGGATTTAACTTTTAGAAAGTCCAGATGAACCACAAAGTTTGGTTGGTGTTTTATAGTGGATACTGGATTCCTTATAGAAGTTACACACACCATGTAATAACAAGCTTTGTGGCTGCTGAAAATCACACAGTTCTCTAAATATTAGAGACCAGAAGAGTAAGTAGCTTCACTACCAATTAATAGATAGCTGTAAGTTATGCTTTCTCTATGAAAAGCATGAAAACAGTGTCTATTTTCCTCTCATCCAGCACCCACCACACTATCAATATAGGACTAAATTCCAAGGCTTTTCACTGAATATTTATTCTGTAAGCATGCCTGATAATCATATGTGGATACCGGATCCTGGGGTCCTTCACATAGCTCAGTGATTGGATTGTTGCATTAGGAGAGGAGTGAGAGAGTAGTGGAAAAAAATTGGCATTCCTCTCTAAGCTTCTTTCAAGTTTTCCATCTCAGATCATTTTCATCAACATGTCTTTTCTCTCCGTTTTCCCATTAGAAAGAACTGGGAATGAACAAGAAATTTGTTTAATCATCTTCTGTAAGATCAGCTGAATTCTAATGCTGTTTGATTACAGCTAGTCACAAAAAATGTCAAAAGCATTTCCATTTAGAGTGCTTGCTTAAACAGCCGTGCAAATGGGGACCACCCAAAAACCAGCATACATCATGACAGATTTGAGTTTCCTTATGGTGTATACTCGCTTCAATCCACTTTCTTGCTCTTTAAAATAATGCATTTTCACAGCACATCATTTCCATAAATGAGCATGATACATCACTGCTGCAGATTGACTCACGAGGCCCATTAATAGAGGCCAGGGTTTCTCAGTAGCTTTTCTCATTGGGAAGGTATTATCTTACCATCTAAATTTGTAATGAAAACAATGCTCTTAGCCCATGCCCACTCCACTGTTCCAGTTATCCCTGCCTATTTGCTTGGAGTCTTTCAGCGACCAGGAAATGGCATCAAGTTAGAGAATAAATAATATATTACTCCTTTCCTTAAGTAAGTAGCTATTCATTTCAAATGCAGCAAAAATTATTAAAGTGAAATGGTTGGCTTTCTCATATGAGATTCACTGCATATGAAACATCTCTGCCTTGAGCTTCAGACCTATTATGTATTTCTTATTACTACAATACTTCATGATGCATTATCAGTATTAGACAAGACATATTAATATTCAGACAGACCCCAATTTTATGCTTGTAGTTTTCACATATTTATTTGCTTTCTAAGATTAGTGAGGCTGATAAGGGCTGATAAGGAAATTGAACTGGAGACTAAGATGAAATATCCAATTGAAATAAAACCCTGAAATATCTCTTTGATGATATGGCCGTAAAACTGGTTTAGGGTAAATTTTTCCAGTTTTATCAGTTAAAAAAAAAAAAATTGTTGAAAATAATTACAAGTTTTATTTAAAAATCTGGTGAATGTTGTGTTTTGTACAGAAGCAAACACTTTCTGACAGCCTGGAAAATATGCTAGATATTAATTATCTGGGAATTAATTATCTGGGAACTGGGAATTTCAGAAGTTCCTCCACGGATCAAAAAACCTTATGGACATCCACGGAGAACGGGTCACCTGATTCCCTGATTACTTAAATTGGATTAAATGTCAAGCATACTCACTTCAATTGATCCAGCAAATATTCTGGGTCCTATAATGGGATCTTTACAGAGGGCAAAAAATTATTAGCTTTCATGATCTCCTGTAAATATTAGTTTTTTGTGGTTTCCTTTCTTCTTTCAGTTTGGGTCTAAGTATAATGGTATATAAGAAATTATCCATACTTTGAAAGCTTAGAAAACCTTTTTACACAAATCTTCACTAAAATTCTAGTGTTGCATAACACTCTGCACTGCATTGTCAGCAAGCTGAAAACTATCATAGGGATGTTATTTCTCATGATGGTACTTCCTCTTCTGGTCAAAATTAAGAAGTGCACCGATATTTTCCAGTCCTTTCAAAGTTAACTCAGCACTTCTGAATCCTCAGACATTTCAACAGGCTCAAGCTGGGGTCATTCACCACAGGTTCTACACAACTATTGTAAACTGACAGCTGTTAGCACACAGATTATATAAACTATTGGTTCTCACAGTGTACCTCTTCTTGTACATAATAATAACTCTCCAAGGAGCTCACAGTTCAAATATAAAACTGGAGAGGAATTTAGAAATATCACATCTGTTTTAATTTAATTCATTATAAAGAGCTGTACCTTAAGCCTAAACCAAGCAGACTTCAGTTCCCTTTCAAATCGGATGCATTTTCAGCAGTTCTAGATGATTTAAGTGCATTTGATGTATTTATTACTAGGAGGAATTAAAACAAGGAATTAAAACAAGGATAGCATAGAGTTGTTAACTTAGGATCAATCTTTACATAAAAGAAAAAGCAAAAAGAGCAGAGACCAGAAGAGCACATACAGGTATGCAACAGTGCCATATGAACATTCAACAAAGCAAGAGGATCTCTTTTATGCTTTAAGTCTATAGAATCAATTGAAGAATTCAGAATAAGTTTAGCCGGCTGAGTGGGAGGGGGGGAGAGGAAAAAAAAACAGAAAAACAACATCCAAGGTTTACCTAGTTAATGGGACACACTTCTTTAGGTTTAGATAAGAATCTTCAGCCTTATTTTTATTTTATTTACAGACTTCCCTGAAGTCTCCTAAAGTTTCAAATTTAGTCTTGTCTGAAAGAGTTCAAATTAAAAACATTACCTTGAAAACACAAAAGATTTGACCAACTTTGCCAAAGACAGCCTAATAAATGGAAGGTGCACTACGTCTGTCAGACCTGCAATCCACATTACTATGCACACCTGCAGGCTATATTGGACCCAGGAGAAGACTAACAGATAATTAGATAGACTGACATTTTACTACAGGTTGAAATAATTAGGGATCAGGCAAAATAAGGGAATATGGAACTTTCTAAAGCTAAAACTGCTGCATACATTGCCTGGAGTTTATGAAGAAGAAGAAGAAGAAGAAAACCTAACGCTGTGATGTAAGCAAGATTACCAGAGAAGGACAAACTAAGCCATAATGTTTCAATTCAGATCTGAAATTCTTGAAATTTTTAAGTGCTAGAGTTGATGTCCTGATCTGAACATGAATCCAAGAGTGGCAAACAAAGGTTTGCAAAAAGAAAAAAGATTTTAATGCATCTTCATATATTGGCTGCACAGTAAGGAATAACAGAATGGCTTAGATTGGAAGGGACTTTAAAGATCTAGTTCCAACACCTGGTGATACAGAGTGTCACCCAGCATATCACCTGAGCTGTAAGAGCAAACCTGGTAACAGCCTTTATCCCATGTTGGCTTAGGATGTCGTTCTACTACACACTTTGCTAAGAAGTCAAAATCACAATCTGACCTTTATCATTATTCCTCCTAGCCCTTTTCCATAATGTTTTATAGCTATGCCTCAGCTAAAAGTGGTGAGCAGACTTCCCTTCTGCTGGGGCTAAATATGCTGTGACCAGTACTAGTAAGGAAAGACAGAGACACTGAGTTTCTATCCAACTAGATAAAAATCTGGAAAGCTATGTTATCCAAGAGATGCATTGATTCTGAGGGTATCAGCTACATTTTAAGCTGCAGAGCCACAGGCATGAGCTGAACCATGGAGCCCTGGCACCAAACCTGAAGCTTGTCTCTTTAACTTTAATTGAAAATCTAGCAGTAAAAAAGGAAATGCAACAAAATAGAGAAAAGTGGACTATATAAAAGATGATTAATTGTTTTCTAAGTACTGCAGCTGTAATATAAACGGTGTGTACTAAACAGCATTCCACTTAACCTCCTCATAAAACACTCTTCATGGAATTGGAATAAAATACAATTGCCCAAAAATACAACATATTGTTGTAAAGCTTCTCTCTTCATTCAATAGGACGAACATCGAAAATAACTGCTCTCCTGCTAAAATTACAGCTGAGGATTGATCAGACTCAGGAGGGTTGTGAAGTTTCTGTGATCTTAGCAGCTTAGGAAGAAGGTACTGTCCTGAACTCCTGATCAAAATATTGAGTCAGACTGTAACACAAGTACCCAGTGCATGTTTCCTGTAACTTCCACATGCTTTTGCTGTGGAAAATCCCAAGAGTCCACCTCCACATTAGGGACACCTGCCTGGAATGATAAAGCAGGAGCAAGACCCCCTGCCATGTGATTGGTTACCCTTGATTTGTAATGCAAAGATTTGAAATAAGAGTCATCTATCTTGCACAAAGCCCCACTACCCTGAACACTTTTACCCAAGGGCCCCAAATGGGCAACCAACTGAGACTTAGCCAGAGGCAGTTTGCAGATGAGAAGAAAAAATTTGGATTAAAGAGGCACATCCTAGGATGCCTGCTGAATGGTTTTAGGAAACACGTCAAGATGCCAATGCCGTTCCTCACCAAAGACAAAAATCAGCCCAGCTGACAATTATTTTCAAGAATTGAGGCTTACTGCCTAAACTCTGCTTGTTTCTTTGTCACATCAGATTCTTTCTTTCATTTTACTTGCACTGTCTGCATATTCTGCAATAATGGGAGGAATCTGACCTTGAACATGCCCTGTCCCTGGAGGTGTTCAAGTCCAGACTGGATGGGACCCTGGGCAGCCTTGTCTAGTATTAAATGGGGAGGTTGGTGGCCCTGCATTGGTGGTTGGTGGCACAGGGTTTGGAGATTCATGATCCTTGAGGTCCCTTCCAACCCTGGCCATTCTGTGATTCCTTTGTAGCAGTATGCATTAAGTAATCATGCTTTCGCATATTTTGATGGCAAATTTTGATGGCAGAATTTCACAGTTCCTGATATCCTACACTTAAAATATAATAATTACAACGAATGATAACGGCACTTTGTTTTTTCTAAAAGCACCTTTTAAAGTTGTCTTACATAAAGAGATTACTCATAAGTCTAGTCAATGCTATTCCTTAAAATGCAGTGCCCTAAAATGAATTAGATCTGATGCAGAAAAGCAAAGTAGGTTTCTTCTTTTAGTTCAGCCGAATAACCATAATTTGCATTAAGGGTTAAAAGTTTATTAAGTTCTTGCAAGATAATAAGAGATGCTATACAAATTTTAAAGAATAAAGAAAAGAAAGGAGTACTGCACAAATTTTATGTCTTTCTGTTACCATTAATTCAGGATGTGAATGATGCTGTATTACTTTTTGGTTACTCTGATCTAGCCAGATCTCATAACCACGTTTCTGTAAAGATTCACATTGCATAGGATATGTTTATGTTACATGCCATTCTGTTTTGCCTCTTACTGTACATTTACCCTTCACAACATTTACAAAGGTAAATTGGCCTCGGTGCAATGAGGCAATATTTATGAGCATCTCCTTGACAGCAATATCTATGGAAGAGCCTTTTACAGTCATTTACATCCTTAGAAGCAAATTCAGAAAAAAATCCTACAACACCATTAGGATGCTATTTTTTCTATTTGTGCATTTGTACTGCAAGTGTTGTCTGTCTTTGATCTGTATGTTCTTACTTTCTGAATGACTTTGGGGGAAAGTGGCAGCACAGGCTGGAGCCTGGCAGTTGTCCCACAAACAAGAATGCAGTACACATCTCCCAAAGCAGAAAACTTGCCTCTTATTGTTTACAGAACAGTGGGATATGCTTCCAAAAAGCAGTGAAGGAGCAGCTTTGTGCAGCTGGAGTTATTGCCAGTTATCCTCTCCAATAAACAAAATAGATGTCAAGGTTTGGGCTCATCCTTCATTTGACTGTGATTCCTGTGACAACAGTGATGACCAATGCTAGGGAAAAGTGCCAAGAGAGGACAAACTTCAAGGTTGAAATGGCAGTGGCCATACATATGTGCTTAACAAGGAAAATGATGAATATGTGTGTGCGACTGCATCTGGGTAGGATGAAAGATTGGCCTGGTCATTTAAAAGCTGTAAACTTCCAAATTCCAGCCATCTTCTCAGGTCTTCAGGGCAGAAGCCTCCCCAACACCAACGTGCAGGAAATAAAGGAGTAGAAAGGCATGGAAGATACTAACGTTTGCTTTGATAGTTTCACAGGGTAACAGACAGTTGCTGTGGCAGTTCTGCACAGGTTTCATAAATCTCTTCGCTAGAGTTCTCAGCCTCAGTTATTCTCTGAACATCTCTCAGACTGCAATTTTTTGTCAGATAAGGAAAAAAATAGAGAGCCTTCCTTTAGGCCTGATGCTGATCACTTCTTTTCTACCAGTATATTGGTGAGTCCTGTGCATCTTGCCAAGTGTCTGAGAAAACAAGGCAAAGACCGAAGTAGGAGGTCACAGCTGAGTAGCAAACTCCAGAGCCTGAGGCAGCAGTTCTGCTGCAGGGGACTCTACTGTGAAGAATCTTTGATAGATGCCCAAAGAACTACTGTGATACCATGTGTTTGTTCAGCTGAAGCCTTTACTACACACATCTTTCAGCAGTACTTTCCTCAGGTTGCTCATATGACTTGACAGCTCAGTCTCCCCTCTCTTGGCAGAACAATCCTTTCATTTTTTTTTCATACAAAGGCAAGTGGAAGGAAGAAAAATATCTGAATAAAAAAAGAAAGAAAGAAAGAGAGAAAGAAAGAGAGAAAGAAAGAGAGAAAGAAAGAAAGAAAGAAAGAAAGAAAGAAAGAAAGAAAGAAAGAAAGAAAGAAAGAAAGAAAGAAAGAAAGAAAGAAATACAGTGTAAAAATCTTTTTTTAAAAAACAAAACTTATCTGTATAGATTAGATAAATAACAAGTCTGTGCTGATGCCCAAAATAACAAAGAAAATAGATACAAACCAAGATCATTGTGAAGGCTGCAAAACAAACTGAGGTCCCTAAGATACTGAGACATAATGTAAAATAGATACTGGAAATAAAACTTGTGCCATCTGAGGAGACAGAAGATACTGCTGATCTTTTCTGATCACTTGCACTCTTTTTCACATGCATGATCTTCTGCCAGCACTCCCTTATGAAGAGAAAACAGGCATTCAACTTCAGCAGTGCAGCTGATAACATCTGGGTAGTCCCCAAACCAATACCCTGGGTTAGCTTTCTGGGTTGCAAGGGCACATTGCTGGCTCATATTTAGCTTGCTATCCACCAGTCCTCCAGCACTGACCCCTGAAAGATGCCAGTTGTCATTGATCTCCATCCAGACATTGAGTCATTGACCACCACTTGGATTCAATCCTGCATCCAGTTCTTCATCCATATCCCTGTCCACCCATCAAATCCATACTTTTCCGTCTCACTCCAGTTTATAGGAAGGAGAGGTTCTTTGATATCTGTATTCCCAGTGTGAGATTAAGAATGGGTCAAACATTGGTCTGACCAGTTTATTATAAATTTTAATCAGGGAGATGGGGAAGACGAGGACAGACACTATTATGAATTAGGGTGATGGGGAAGAGAAGGCGGGCAACAGAAAATGTAGGAAAGAGGCAAGAATTGTGTAAAGCAGGGATAGTCACCACCAGGATCCAGCAGTGGTCCCACTGCACACTGTTCCGATGGTTCGAAGCAAAAGCGCAGAGGGAGAGCCGCAGCAGCATTAGGCAGCAAGAATGTGCAGGAAGAAGCCGCAGGGTAAGTCCAGGAGGAAGCAGCAAGACTCAGATAGCAGGCCCAGGAGAGTCCGTCAGCATGCAGGCATTCCACAGTGAGAGATCTGATGGCAGACGCCTTTGTTCTTCATCTGGCATGCAGGCATCATGTCGTGAGGAATGTGTTGTCAGAAACCTCTCGAGGAAGAGCAGCAGCATCATGGCTGGCCTTAGGCAGCAAGAAGGTGCAGAGTAGGTCGAGGAGGGAGAGGGGCAGGATGTGAGGCTTCTCATATCTGAAAAACCTAATCTCATGGTTGTTTGTCCCTTTTTTATCCTTCTTCTGAGAACATGGCATTCCTGGGCGCTTGGGTAAGTGTCATGTGCAGTACCTCTTCAAATTGCCATCTTCTTCGAGATAAACCCACACAAAAGACTGCTTCCTGGCCATTAATCTATGGTTTATCTCTCTCTCTCATTGCCCCTGTCCTTGTCCATCTGTGTCCCTCAGACAAAGGATTTTGCAACCTTTGCCCAGGACTTGTCCATCTCTGTTCTCCAGACAAACAATTTCTCAACCCTGGTCAAGGACTTGCTTGGACTTGTTCATCAACAAGCTTTGAGGTAATGGCATAAAAGAATAATCTCTTACACTTTCCAATTTGGAGAGAAGGCTGTGTGCAGTACTGTGTCAAATGCCTTACTGAAGTCCAGATCAATGACATCAGTGGCTCTTCCCTTGTCCATTAGCAACACCATCATAGAAGGCTATTAGGTTGGTCAAACAGGACTTGCCCTTGGTGAAGCCATGCTGATTCTCCCATATCACCTCCCTGTCTTCCATCTGCCTTAACAAAGCTTCTCTATACTATTTCCATAGCAAATAAAGAATAAAGAATAATAAAGAATGTTGTGTATTCAGAAATACCCATGTAAGCTCCTACTTTTGTGTTGTCACACATGACAAAAGATGGCCAAATAAAAGCTATTCAAAGATCTGAGGGTTACGTAGGGATTCAAAATTTCTGTCCTTGAAGTCCCAAGTGGTCCTCCAGCAGTCCTTTCTCACTTGTTGTTAAGACCAGCACTGTTTGCATGGAGGATTTGGATGTGGCTTTGCCAGCTTGATGCTGTCTCTCAGCACAAATAAGATTTTCTATTAGTTTGCTATCAATTCCTACTATACATTTCCAGGGCTGTCAATACTCAAATCTGAGCTGTGGATCAAGATCCGCTACGATAAGAGTTGGGCAAATTTAGATGAAGCAAAACCGTCACTTTCCCTCCATATATTTTACAAGTCAGATATATGTTATGTAGCAAAAGACAAAAACAAATAAAAAAAAACCAAAACCTATATTTTTAGTTTCTTTTTCAAAGTTGTAAATAATATTATGAATCTATCCTTTTACGAGAGTTAGGTATACACATGAACTAACATAAAATTGGCAGACAAGAACACAGAGAAAAAAAATAAAAAATAAAGCTGACTGTGAATTCTTGCTGTTTTCAAATAGCTAATAGCTGATCAGTGACATTTGGTTTTAAGGTATTCTGTGAATTTCACAAATTATTATTGCATAAGATTTTATCAAATTCATATTTTCAGAATGCTATAAACTCAAGAAAATATAAGTATAGTTTGACCTTTTATTTTCAAGACACCAATGACAGTGATTCAATTTTGTCATTTTCTGCCTGTAAGTCACAGATAATTATATACTATATTTGTGAAGAACCTAGTCCATAAATCTTTAAATATAGCATTTGAACCAAGTTTCAAGGAATGAACAGCTGGATAGAATTGTAATGGTATATAATGTGGGAGCATAAAAATTGAAGACTTTCACTTACCTAGTAAATTTTCTTGATTTTATACTCATGTTCTTTTCTATAATTATTACAATACATACAATTTTACTTTCTTTGATACTAAGTTTCTTCTTCATAATTACATATATATATATACAGATGACATCAACATCTATGAGTAAATCTGGATGGATCTTAATTGATTTAGTGATATAAAGACATACAGTGACTTCTTTAGCACTTTACGAAAATCAAATAGATCATTTTTCGGTGTATGACCTCAAACTCTGGCACTTCATTGAATTTAAGGTCCAGTGCAGGCCCAGTGATCTTTCTTCACAGCCAACTATTGAGTTTCAGCCAGGCTGGAGAATTTGTTCATGAGCCCAGCTTTGACTCCAGTTGCCCAAGTCTAACTGAACTATATTTTACAGAACTCATTGGAGCAAAACTCATCTCAACCAAATTTAGATGCTTGGAGATGCATATATAAAGCGTGACTCTTCTCATTCCAGGATAATTTGTAAATTGAATCACTTGGTGGAAGTGCCCATTTCTCCCCATTGACTGTAAATGTAATCTAGGAAATTAACTGAAGAGAGGATTTTTGTGATTTATAAATGTAAAGTTATGTGAGACTTATTGCACCTCAAGTCTTCATCAGAAGAACTAAAGACAGATCACGCCTCATATGAGCAGTCCACTAATTATCGCTGTCAAAGTTTGTGTCTCTCTCACTGCAATAGATCAGAGATACTTTTCTGTTAGATCAGTTCACCTGCAATTTCCAGCTTATTACTTTTCTCTGGAAGATAGAAGATCCTTTTAATGTCAATAATGTTCACAATGAAAATACTTCTGTATCTGTTAATCATATCTGTGAATCAGTCTTCTACTTAACTAACCTTAAATATCGAATTCATATTCACCTATGCACATGACGTTTCTTTAGAAAATGCACACTGGCTGTGGACTGACTGACTCAAATGTAGATATACCAAAAATATAAATGAAATGCAGACTTCATTATTTGTGAGAATTCCAGATAAACACACATTATCATGTGTGGGAAAGAATCTATTGATTGCCACAAACTTTGGATTAAGTACTATAATCAGAAAGACTACACCAGTTCAATCCAGTTATGAAAAAGAACTGCCAAAATAATCTCAGAGAAAATATGGTGGAAACAAGAGATTAGGGTATTTAGACAAAGCTTATAAAACCTTTTTAGACTAATACCTGAACTCAGTGACTTCCAATCCTTTCTAAGGTCATTAATTGTACCCCATAAAATTTTCTGTTGAAGAGATTACTTATGATTATGTTTTCATTATTCTCCAAAAGGATCTCAAACCACTGCCTACAACACACACACACATGTGCAAATCCTGGTTTAGACACTGACAACTGATGCTTTTCTATATATTGAATGGAGCCATTTCACAGACAGTTATTACAGGCCCCTTCAAATCATTTCAGAACTGGATCCAACAGTAAATTTCTTTTTTACCATATGACAAAGCAAGCATATTTCTTGTCAGCTTATAAATATGAGAATATTTAAGCTCAAATTTCAGTTTGCAAAACACACCGGAATAACAGTAGTTAATTAAGAAATACAAATTAACTTAATATCTAAAGACTCAATGGAAGTTAAGTTTGGAAAGGAAAATATTTCTGAGAGTGATTGGAGATGTAAATTTTCCTTCATTTTTAAGCCAAGAAAACATTTCTGGGTACAAAATTGATCTTGTTTCCAAGTAATAGAAAGAATCCTGCAGTTCTACAGAAGTTTTGAGATTTTTTTCAGAAATAAATAAACGTAAACTATCCTCAAATAGCTGTTTAGAACCAGGTTACCCACATGTACCTGCATTTAATCTTCAGAAATTACAATTCCATACAATGAAACTGCTCCTCCTTCTTAATCAGACAGCTTTATCTGTCTGTGTTCTCATCCACTGATTTATTTAGTGTCTTCCCAATGGGGGAAAGATTTTAAATAACATATACTCTAATTCAGTGAGCCCTCTTTTGGAGGTTCATTTGCCAGACTCTTTGTCAAATGAATACATTTTAACTGAGAAAAAGATCATCACATAATCTTGAATCCTTTGACGCTAAGTTGAGTTTACTTTTTTTCACATCATGAAATGAAAAAAAAAAAAAAAAAAAAAAAAAGTTGAGCTGAGTGCACAACATGATATCAGGAAAAATAAAATAAAAATAAAATATGTTGCAAAAATGGCCTGCAAATTTTCACCCAACTATTTTTGTTTTGCTGGCTTGATTATATGATCAAAGGGAAGTGTTCCTTCATACTTGTCAGAATAATTGCTAAGCTCTTCACTCCAAGAGCCCTGCTTGATTACTGATCACTTGTAGATTTTCATGCTGTTAGTCTCACAAGCCAGCTGGGAATCCTTTCTCGTTCCCAAGGAGATTTAGCAGATGATTCTTAGAGTGTTTCGAAAAAAATCAAAAGAAATAAAACGAGTAAGTTTATGTAACTGTATAATTATTTTTTAAAAACTGATTTCTCCTTCTCTCCATCTTCCCAGCTTTTCCATTCAGCTCTTCCAACAAATCCTCACAATTTATTCCCTGTCACTGAGTTTAAATAACTGTATTTAAGACAATGATATATTTGTCACAATTTTTCTTGATCAAAACTAGAGATTTGGAAAATTGTCCTGTACAGTTCTTTTAAACTAGGTGTCAGTCTAAAATCAGTAATCCTTTCATTCTACTTGTTTGAATGGAAACTACTTGAAGGCAAAAAAATCCACCTATTTTAATAAATTCACTTCAGGTCAGCAAGCCTTATTCTCTGAATTTAAAGTGCTGTGACATTTAGATCAGAGATGCTTGCTGTAATAAAATATATAAATCTTGGTTTTATGACTGTTATTTTTGTTTTCAACCATTTTTAATGACCAACTAGTGGGGAAAAAAGAAACAAGAAAGGAAATAAAACAAAACAGATGGAAGAGCACCCACCAGAATGACATCAGCACAGACTCGTAGCAGATAATTTAGTTAAGACACACTTGCATAGTTTGGTTAGCTGAGCAGAACAAACAGCCTGGTAAGTTGACTAGAGCATATTCACAGGCTTTCATTGAAAGACATGAAAAAGCCAATTCCACAGAGTGTGTTGCACATTGACCTCAAGACATGGAACAAACAAAGTATTTATTATATAAAATTTTTTATTACAGTATGTATATATAACATTTTTATACAGTATATTAAGGAGCAGCAATGGAAAAAATTGTTTTTGATCATGATGTTGTTCATCCTGTTCTCTGGTCCATTATTGAAAAAGAAATAAAACAGTGTCATTGACCTACATGTTCAAAATTTCCAATAACACATCATAAGCTGTAAAGCATGCTTTAATCTGTTGATCCTGTTTGCATGTGCACTCAAATTGATCAGAGCATGTTTTACACATTCAGTAGTCTAAACCAGATAAAAAAAAAGAGAAAAAAGAAAAGTGGTGACTGGCCAGTAATTAGCTTAAATGGATCTTATGCATTTTTACTGGAAATGCTGGATGCCCTCTTTAAAAATGAGATGATAGCCAAGAAAGATGAATTATGCATGAATAGAATTCTGTGATGTCTCTTTCTCGGAACCTACATATGTAATTTGTTTTAACTGGCATATATGTGAATACCAGGTATCTGAAGAAAAAGCAATTTCTTTTCTAGTAGTGGAATAGATATAATACCTGGCTATAATACAAATGAATCTCTCTCTTACTGGCATACATATAGAAATATTTATGTATACCTATCACGTATCATGAATCCTACCAAAGCTTTAGGACTTCTACAGTTGCAACAGAAAAGCTCCAGCAGTGTCTTCATGATCTACTGGAAGCAACTTCTTTTCTTTTCTGGCCTTTAGAGAACACATTACTAACCTCACTGAGCACTGATTAAAGGAACCAGTCTAATCTTTTCATGCCAATGCAAAACGTCTCTTAAGAAATGCAGTATACCAGCCTAAAATTTAACACTACTCATCAGTACTTTCAGCAATCCAAGTCACTGCGTTCACACAGAATCACAGAATGGCCCAGATTGGAAGGGACCTCAAGGATCAGGAAACATGATATCAGGAAACACTTCTTTACAGAAGGGGTTGTTAAGCACTGGAATAGGCTCCCCAGGGAAGTGGTTGAGTCACCATCCCTGGATGTGTTTAAAAACCATTCAGATGTGGTGCTTAGGGACATGATTAAGCAGAGGGTTTTTAGGGTAGTATGGTTAGGTCATGGTTGGACTCGATGATCTTTAAGGTCTTTTCCAACCTGATTCTATGATTCTTTGATCATGAATTTCCAAACCCCTGCCATAGGCAGGGCCACCAACCTCCCCATTTAATACTAGATAAGGCTGCCCAGGGCCCCATCCAACCTGGCCTTGATCATCTCCAGGGACGGGGCATCCACAACATCTCTGGGCAGCTTGTTCCAGCACCTTACCACTCTCATAGTAAAGAACTTCCCCCTGACATCTGACCTAAATCTTCCCTCCTTGAACTTAAAACCATTTCCCCTTGTCCTGCTGTTATCTACACTTTCAAAGAGTTGACTCCCCTCCTGTTTATGGGCTCCCTTTAAGTACTGAAAGGCTGCAACCTTCTTTTCTCCAGGCTGAACAAGCCCAGCTCCCTCAGCCTGTCTTTGTAGGGGAGGTGCTCCAGCCCACTGATCATCTTTGTGGCCCTCCTCTGGACCCTCTCCAACAGCTTTCTGTCTTTCTTGTACTGGGGGCTCCAGACCTGGACACAGTACTCCAGATGGGACCTCACAAGAGTAGAGTAGAGGAGGACAATCACCTCCCTGTCCCTGCTGGCCAACCCCTCTTCTGATGGAGCCCAGGATACCATTTGCTTTCTGAGCTGCAAGGGCACATTGCTGGCTCATGCTAAGTTTTTCATCCACCAGGACCCCCAGGTCCTTTTCTCCAGGGCTACTCTCAAGGACTGCTCCTTCCAATCTGTATAAATGCCTGGGATTTCTCTGACCTTGCACTTTGGTGTGTTGAACCTCATTAGGTTCACTTGGGACCATCCTTCAAGTCTGTTTAGGTCCCTCTGAATGGCATCCCTTCCCATCCCTTCCTTCCCACTGTGTCAACTGCATTACTCAGCTTGGTGTCATCAGCAAACTTGCTGAGTGTGCACTCGATTCTGTCATCAATGTCATTGATAAAGATGTTAAAGAGCACTGTCCCAAGACAGACCTGTGGGGGACAGGCTCTTTACCAGCCTCCACCTGAACATAGAATCATTAATCACCACCTTCTCTCTGTGGCCTTTCAACCAGTTCCTTATCCATTGAGTGGTCCACCCATTAAATCCACATCCCTCCAATTTGGAGATAAGGAGGTGGTGGGGGACCATGTCAAAGGCCTTGCTCAAATCCAGGTAAATGACATCGGTCATCTTTCTCTTGTCCACCAATGCTGTAACTCCACCATAGAAGGCCACTAGATTGGTTAAGCACGACCTTCCCCTGGTGAAGCCGTGTTGGCTGTCTCGGATCACACAGTCATTCCTCATGTGAGCAAGCATGTTGTCCAGAAGGATCTAGATGACCCTGATCTTCCCAGGTACAGACGTGAGACTCACCGGCTTGTAGTTCCCCGGGTCCTCCTTGCTCCCTTTCTTATAAATGGGAGTGACACGAACCTTCCTCCAGTCATCCAGGACCTCACCTGACAGCCACAAATTTTTCAAATACGATGGAGAGCAGCTTGGCAACCACCTCAGCCAGCTCCTTCAGAACCCTGGGATGCATGCCATCCGGCCCTGTAGGTCTGTATGCATTCAGTCTCATGAGGTCGTCTTAAACTTGCTCTGCCCTTATAGTGGTGGGCCGGGGGGGGGGGGAGGGGGAGAGGCGATTTACTACCCCAGTCCCCACCTAGAGGTTTAGGGCAAAATGATTTCCAAGTTAAAACTATGTCCTTGTGGAATATACCTGACAAATATCAATCCCTTCTGGAATACACTTGGTAAATGTAGGTTTTATATTCAGTGTAACAAAGGAGTAGTATTAACAAGGTAACAGGTATCTCTCCGTTTCTACCTTTCCATGTGTACTTAAAAATGTAATTTCATCTTCATCTTTTGGACAATATTCTTCCTCCAGTCAGCATATTTTTGTGCAACTGCAATATTATTTCTCATTATTAAAGAAACACAGAACATGAGTAATCTCTAAAATGTGAGTAATCTCCTATGAATTTTCATTTTATCTTCTGGCATTAGAATTATGGAATACAAAATACTTGGGAATTCAAATAAATAGAACTATCTCTAGCTGAAGTCTTTCCTTGGAAACACATAAGTTTGGCCAGGCCCCAGCTATTCTTCAAATTTAACTATGACTTAGATTTATTTTTATATTTTCCATCTACAATGAAAATGCAACCAGTGATTGTTATATATGTTCCAGAGGCTAATATTAAACTCAGAAGAATTTATTCCTAGATGAATAGTCCCAAAAATTACAAATAGCGGACAAAGGCCTAAATACACTCTCTCTTGAACTTCAAGTTTTCCTTCACCCTCCATATCATGATATGAAAGCATTGGCTTATCCATCCCCATCCTGCATCCTCTTTTCACACCTTCACTCAACTGTTTTCACTCCATGCAAATAAAAAATGTTGATAGAAGTGACTAGAGGCCTTCTTAGAAGGTCACTCACACATAGGATTTATCACAGACAGAGTCGAACACAGGATTTGCACAAACATGCATACATATAGAAAGTTTGGTTAGTTATTACCAGTAATCACTGAAGAGAAAATGTATGTAGAGCTTAGCAGCTGTAAATCCATCAGAACATGCACTCTACAAAATGACTGTTCAGAAAAATTTTGAAGAAATACACCAAGCTAGGTCAGATGCAGCTCTATTCAGTCTTCAAAATCACAGCACGTTTTATCTTTTTCTGCAAAACTAAGTATGTGTGGGTGAGTGCATGCACATCATCTTTGTCCTATCTTCATTAACAGTTCTCTGACAAAGTCTAATGCCAAACTTATCCTCTTTTTCAACCTATCTGACCATATCACCATGAGCTAGCTGTTTCTTAGCTTCTTCTTGTCCAGTTTACCAACTTGAAATCCCCTCTCTCTCAATATACATTTCCCAATTCATTGGTCAGTTCTCCCAGTGATAAGCAAATGTATACCAGTATTGACATATCTATCTCTTTTTTTCTGTCATTTACCACTTACTAAAGTAGAGCCACATTGTGGTAGCAGTGGTAATGTGAAGACAGTTGGACTAGATGATCTTATAGGTCGTTTCCAATCTTGTGATTCTATGATTCTATGATTCTATGATAAAGGCAGAAGTATTCATTTCTTCTTGCTTATCTAACGAAAGACAGTATAGAATCAATATTATAAGCAGGATTAATGGGGAGAACACATTGAAATACAACTGCTATTCTGAGCATGTCCTTTGGCACCTCTAATTTTTTATGTATAAAGAAGTCACATTTGTCGATAAGGAAAGTTTTCTTCCATATTTTTGTAACTTAGCACCTATGGGTATCTTTAGATACTCCAGCATATTTGTCTGCCACTAAATCAATTTCAACATTGAACAATCACCTCTCTCATCAGTTCAAGTATTTATTGCACCACCAAGTTTTTGTTTTACCTCACAGAGGAGTTTATCTTTTTTTCCCCTGTAGTTTTAATGCAGATAAACAGTGGCCTATTCTGGACAATTCTCTTATTGTCACTCAGCAGATACAGGAATGCCATCATTTTCTGTTCTATATAGTAACAACCATTGCTGCTTAGGCTAGTATACAACAGTACTAGCATGTTTCCAGCTAGGTAACTGGTACTTTCAGATCATTGATACGCAAGTCAAAGCAGTGTGCAAGTAACTGTATAGTTACTGCTACCTAAGACAGCTTGAATATCTCTGCTAGGTGTGGAACAATATTTATTTTTACAAGGGTGAGGAGTGATCTGAATAGTCAGTATAAGAGGGAAAACTTTCTACAGATGTGCATGGCAATTAGTGGCATTCATGTCACATCTAGCATACTGGGAAAACATTATCAGTGTAGTTATTGATATTAAGACCTCACACAAAGCTCTGATACATTGTCTTCTCAGATTCTTATTTGGTGTGACATAGATGACTACTGCTTGATTATATATGTAAATAAAGTAGTGGCCATCACCTTCCTTTGATGATGTTGCTCTAAGTTAATGATGAAGAGGAACACAGGGATGTGCAGGACATGTCAGTGTTAATGAAGATTTATTTAGTAGTGACATTTGATCAGATCTACTTGATGAAGTCTTAGGTTTCATTAGTTAAAGACATAAAGCGGTCTGTCTGATTAAAGGGAGAAAAAGCAGTGGGGAACTCACATAAATTACTACAGCTCAATTAGGTGCAGACAGTTTAGTGAGTGTTTATTACCAGTAGAAAGGAAGATTTTCCAATTAGATTAAAAGGTGTTGAAAACAACTCTTACAGCGCACAGTGATTTAGACCCATAGCTGGAATAATACATTGTGAGAAGTTGCATTGATTAAAAGTAAGCTGGTAAGTTATCTGCATTGCTTCATTGTTTATCAATGGAGTCCCTGCTGGCTAGGTACAATTTACATCACAAGATCAATGTCTAGACTCGGCTAATTTTCTACTTGGTCTGAAGATTTATATGGGTGTAAAGGGCATCTGTATCATGGCTGGAAATACCAACAAGATTTATTGGGGATAATCGTTGAGGAAGTGAAGATGTATCAATCATCAGAAGTGTATCCTTGCCATGCGAGGCCCTTTGCACAGGCATCCCTGCTGCAATGCTGGATTTGAAGAGAAGACATTTTAATCAGAAAAGAATTCAATTCCAGTGAGGTTCCACAGGCTCATTGTGAAAACTGAAAAGGGATTAAAACAAAAGTGGAAATATGCAAAGTGCTCTGGCAGTGGTCAGCCAGTGTTTTTGACAAGTGATTGAAGGTACTTGGTGTACAGTACAAGCTCATGATTCATGAAGCCCAACATCCTACAGAACAGAATGTGACTTCCAGCAGTGCTGAGCTAGCTGGAGTCTAGATCTGCTTTGCCAAAGGATTTTTGGATACAGACTGGGAAAGGTAGGGGGTCATTGTGCCTGGCTCTGAATGACTGATTGTTTCCCATGCAGAATGGCATGGGGAAGGAGGTGGGGAAGAGAAGGAAAGGAAAATAAAATGAATGATATTTAAATTCCTTACACTCCTACTGTGCCCTTCAGATCGCACAGGCCTGCAGCTGCTTCTAATCCCTCTCTCCCAGAATTGTTCATTGTCAGGACTGGAAATACTGAGAGTAACAAATGATGAAATGAAAAAAAAAAAAAAAAAAAATCAAATATTAAATATTTGATATAATAACACACTCAGTTCCACACTGCAGCCATTCTTTTACTTGGTATCTAAGCAGGAATCAAAATAATTCAAATGCTACAACAGTGATCTGTTCTAATTTCCTTTTTCCTTTCCCCTGCAACTCTTGCACATTCTGTTAACGTTTCTCTTAAAACAGATCCCTAAAGTCGAAGTTTAAACCAATGTCATTGGGGAGGTGACAGTGTTGTGATCAACTGCAGTGAAAGCAGAATTTTGCCCCTTCTCTCAGCTGCAATAATCAGGCCTTCAGGCTTCAGAAAGGCATATGTATATAGGGGTTCTGTTAAGAGCAAAAGATATGGCACAGTGTCTTCCACAGAATAATCAAAACTGGGTATGCAGGGATTGTTTTCCTTCTTTTCACTAACTACAGCTGTTCTCTCATATATGGTACACATTCTCCTAACACACAGAACAGCACATTCTTGTCCAAAAGTCTTCCTTAAATTTACAAATAAAATAGACAGCGCTTTCTGTGTAAATATTTTGATGTGTATAAAAGCACTTTATAAAAAGAGAGTCTAAACAGAGATTGCCTCACAAACTGCACACAAGAAATTGTTGGTTGCTTTTTAAGATATGGTTCATTAAAGCTGCAACAGTGTGGTTACTCACTCATCTGAATAATCCCATTGTCTTAAATGCATGTGTTCACTGCATGCTGCCAAATTCCACACTGAAACCCTAAAAGTCTTCATTCTCACCTCATAATGAACAGAGTTCATGGAGTCTGTACTTCAATTTGAAGTGCTTTGTCCAGTACATTTGAGCTACGAAGTTTTCCCTGTGGCATCTTCTCTACATTTCATGAGACGTCTCCTCCTTAACCATAACAACACTTCACTGAAGCAACCAGCAACCACTTTTCGTCAAAATAAGCTGCATTCAAACCCTTCCAGGCACCCTGGATAGTACCTTTTTACTATTTTGAACAACTGCTCATGAATAAAACACTGATATTCTTTGTAATGTAAACATTAGGTTTGTTAACAAAACTGGGCTTTGGGTTTGTTTTCTTTATAATTGGAAGAGCTTGTCATTTAAGGAAACAATTAACATTTGTTACAAGCAACTGACTGTAAATGACTGCTACTATTACACTAAATACATTTAATTATGATTTATTGGCGCATAGCAACCTTTTGTAACTTGTAAGCCAATATCCATTTTTGCTTAATTAAATTCATTATAACAACACTTTTCTATTTAAAGGTGGAAAAATAAAAAGCTAAATGGGAAAAAAAAAAATCCGTAATTAACCATTAAAACTAAAAACCATTAGGTAACTTTGCAGCAAATTTCCTAGTATTTAAACTACTACTGTTACTAATTGTATTCTTGGAGAAAAATAGCTGTAAAAGACATAGACACAAGAGCTTTGTCCACTAGTCTCTGGACTTCACAGAGAGAACTGTCCCCAAGCAGTGTCAAGCTGGGAGAGCTGAGCTTAGGCTACCTCAGAGCTCTGGAAACACCCAAAATGAAAGCCTCTGACATTTCAAGCAGCATCTCTTGCATGTTTATATTTTTAATGCATCGGGCAAAGCACACAAATCCTTACTCTCTGGTTGTAAAAACGCTTGTGCTCAAATTGCGTGCTCTGGTTGTTATAAGCATATTTTTAAATTAAAAAAATAACAGGGTTTCTCAACAGAATTTCAGCCAAGCAGCCTTCCAAAGGCTCCTGATATTTCCTGCTAAGTTCTAGATTTTTGGAGTATCATAAACCATCTCTAAGTATCTCAGAGTATCATAAACCACTATCTTCTTTGTTATATTAGAGACAGGGAAGATGTTCCTTTGCTGAAAATTCTCGTCACATCTTTATCTCTCACCTTTATATGCACTGGGATTCAAGCTTTTAGTCCCAACTACAGAATTAAAGCAGTCTTGAACAAGCTGAAAGTCACACTATGGGACAAGTATATCAGCACCCTGTACTGCTCAGATCATTTATTGACTTTTCAGTTCTAGAATTTCCCCCCCGCTAAAAAAAAAAAAAAAGTACTTATCCAAAGAAAACTTCCCACCTTTTATTAGGCACTAAACATAGACCATCTGTACCTTTGCCCCCATAACTGGTGATATAGCATTTCACTAGAATTTTAAAAATTCAGTGGTAAAGAAGGTTAAATATAGGAGGGAAGGATTTGAATTCTTAATTCCCAATAAACCTAGATCCTTCCAAAATGATATCTAAGACATTTCAAATGTTGAAATACATGCTTAGATCCTCCTCTTTCTAACAGGATTTACTCATGCAACTCCTGGGTGGAGATTAAAAATCCACCCCCCCTGCAGAATCCCCTTTCTTTCTACTGTTAATCATGAGGTCAGAGCTAAACTGCAGCCTGTCAGTATTTTTAATGAATATGTTTTACACATTGTAGTTGACTGCTTGCTCAGCAACAGCCTGTGCTGTCTGGAGGCCAAAGATAAGTGCTCAGGGATTACCTTTAAAACAATCCTCCAGCTCTTTTTTCACTAACAGTGGAAATTCAGAACAAAAATTGAGCTGTAATCCTTGCTTCTGTAGACTGGCCAACTTTTAACAATTGAAGGTTCAGAAAAAGCCCTTGAAAATCTTTGAGCATCAAAGCTCTACACAAGTGCTGTAGCTGTTGAAAGGTTAGGATGTCTAGTGCAGCCGTTTGCTCCTTTCCTCTTTCCCCCCCAACTCCCTACTCCCCCAGTCCACTCTAAATATCACCTTAAATCAAGAACTACACACTCAGTTCTGTCAATGGAGAATGACAACATTACTGTAGACTACTGTGGACTGTGATTTCTAGGGATAGTTTGGCTGTCTCTACCATGCACATATGAACACATCTCATAAAGACTGTTCTAAAGAAAAGACTGTTCTTATATTACCACTGCATATATACCACTAATGCTGACACTCTCTTTTTATCACTTTAGCTGTAAGACAAATTTGAAATCAAGTGGACAGCTGCATACACAAATGATGGCATTTTTAACCTCTTACTTTGGCTCCTGTACTCTTCCATTTCAAATTTTCAGATGAAGTCACCATGACAAAGGGAAAAACTGCTGCTGACAAGGAATGTACCAACAACTTGCTTTGAGTATTGCCCGTCTGCATGGTTTACTGGAAATTAAAAAGAGTAGTAGCTGAGATATTTAAGTTCTACAGTTAGTTAATATTTGCAAGTGGTAGTTCATTATTCTAACATTTTATATAATTATACTGGCTGTTATTAAAATAAATGTAGTGATCATACCTTCCCTTAAGTCTTAGCACAATTTTTAGGATGAAAGTGCTTTCTCTTCCACATCACAGTACTAGATCCTATCATTAATACCAATGGGAGCTGGTCTCCTAAGGAACTTGTGTGTTATTGCTTTTTTTTGTTTCTGTATCCTGTTATATTCAACTCAGGTATACTCAGCATTTCAAAAGCAACAAGTTCCACATAAGTGAAGCGGGACAAACACAAAATGTGTTATGCTAAACCAATGCCTAATTGGAATATTTTTCACCCTACAGATATCCAATAGAATACAGTGACTGTGCTGTGCTTGGTATGGTTTATTTACCTCAAAAACAGAGCATTTATCTTTAAAAAACTTTTTTTTTTTCCTGTTAGGGACAAAACTTTTATCAATGCACCACTTTAAAAAATGTTTCAAAACATGTTTTGAACTTGACAGAGCTGTGTCCCAATCTTGAATGTCCTGGTTAAAGGTAAGGAGTTCATGAATCATTTTGTACAATGAATTTTGCAAATCAGTGATTGCCATTGTCTGTGGTTGGAGGATCCCTCACAGCTAGGCACTGACCTGATTTAGTTGTGATAGAAAGGAGTTATCAATGACTACTGTGAATTCAAGACACTCTATTGCAGAGTGCTGCAATGATACACTGCAGAAAGGTTTTTAGTTTGGAGTTAGCTTTCTGAGTTTTGCTAAAACCAGCAGTTTACCTCTATTCAGCACCCACATAAAATCAGTTTTACATCTGCACTCAACACTATTAGTCAGAATTGACAAAGGAATTTTCCATTTTCAAAATTTCTTATTTATGAAAGGTTTTTTATTTTTCTTTGTTCTATCCCACTGTTCAAAATCCATGCTAAAGGCAGTTAGCTATAATTTCTGCATTACATTTAAGCAACTACTATCTATCTTGTGGGTGTGTCTCATACCAGAAGACTGTACTTTTTACATGTGGTTAGGCTTTTTTTCTCTTGCTTTCAGTTGTTACCCTAATACCTCCATCACTTTTCAGAAGTGATACCAATGTCAATAAAGATGGAGAAAACTTATTAAGCCCCATTATCTAGGTCATACTCTTAGTGTATTCCATGAAAAATATTCTCAATTACTTTTTCCAGTTACAATCTATTTAAAAGAGAAATACCACAGAGGATGTGATTTATTGGGTAGTGTTTTCAGTCTAAGCATTTAGTATGTTTACTTCTATGTTCTTATATTACGGGAAAAAAAAATACAGATATTGGTGTTTTCTGTATAAGATATTCAAAGAAAATCCTTCATATGGCATCTAGGACTTTTTTAATGCCAAAAAGCAAAATGAGAAAGGGTGGCTTAGGTCAGAGCCAATTGTACTTTAAAGATTGTGAAAAACTTCAGAGTTAGAGTAAATCGTCACTTAGATTTGGAATTCTGACAATTTTCATATTTCATTGATACTATTTTGAATTTTTTCTGGTGTAAAAATCTGTGAGATAACAAAATCCTGAAAGGAGATTGAGTGTCTTTCCAAATTGCTACGGTTTATTTTCTTAGCTTGCTTTTTAAATATTTAAATTTCAATATTTGAAGTCTACATCTGAAGGACTGTGAAAGTAAAAAGTCATCTGAAACCTCATTCCATTTTTTACATGGCACACAATGCCATATGTTACACTTAGGTTTTTTTTAAAAACAATGGAAGTAAAGCTGGGAAAAGAGGAGGTTATTACTTAGCAAGTGACAATACTATGCTGTTCATGTCTTTACCTACCATCGTGATCTATCTATGATCTTGTACTATTTCTATTTTCTACTCTCTTTAAGAAATGCAAAGATCAAATAACAATAACTGAAACTATCATTCTCCACTTGCCCAGGCTTATCCCAGTTGCCCATTTTAGGAGGATGACATTCAGAATTCTCTTCAGAAGGTACTCTTTCTTTCCCCTTGCTTATATTTGTAATCAGAATTAATATTTTTTTTCTTTTCATCCACCATGGTGCTTAACCTTTGGTTCCTACAACAGAGCTTCCTCTGTTGGTTGGGGCTTCTACTTCGGAACATGGGAAAGAACACATGGGTTTCTTGATTCATGGAGGTTATGAGGATCCCAACATTTTATAAATTAATGTCAACATATGAATGGTGCAGTCAACATTATTCCAGTGAAAGGTGGGCAAGCCAGAGGCTGAATAAATCATGGAAGAGCAGAACAGAATATGGAGAAGTTACAGATTGTACAAATATATCATCCATGGAAAAAATAATACCAGTTTCCCTCACTTCTGTATATTTTTGACAAGGTTTTAAGCTCTGTAGGGCCACAGATTCACAAAATCACAGAAACGTAGGGGTTGGAAGGGACCTCCAGAGATCATCGAGTCCAACCCCCCTGCCAAAGCAGGTTCCCTACACCAGGTTGTACAAGTAGGTGTCCAGGAGGATCTTGAATATCTCCAGAGAAGGAGACTCCACAACCTCCCTGGGCAGCCTGTTCCAGTGCTCCGTCACCCTCACCGTAAAGAAGTTCTTGCGCACATTTGTGCCGTTTCTGGCCATTTCTGTCCTGTCTCCACACACTGCTGAAAAGAGTCTGGCCTCACCACTCTGCCCCCCACACCTTAGATATTTATAGACCTGGATCAGGTCCCCTCAGTCTTCTTTTCTCAAGGCTAAACAGACCCAGCTCACTCAGCCTTTCTTCATAGGGGAGATGCTCCAGGCCCTTCACCACCTTTGTGGCTCTCCGCTGGACTCTTTCCAAGAGGTCCCTGTCTTTTTTGTACCGGGGAGCCCAGAACTGGACACAGTACTCCAGATGAGGCCTTACCAGGGCAGAGTAGAGGGGGAGGTTTACCTCCCTCGACCTGCTGGCCACGCTCTTTTTAATGCACCCCAGAATGCCACTGGCCTTTTTGGCCACAAGGGCACACTGCTGGCTCATGGCCAACCTGTCGTCCACCAGGACACCCAGGTCCCTGTCTGCAGAGCTCCTCTCTAGCAGGTCATCCCCCAACCTGTACCACTGCATGCAATTATTCCTCCCCAGATGCAAGACTTTACACTTGCTTTTGTTAAACCTCATCTGGGCCAATTTGACTGTAAATTAATTCTCCATGTTGAAGGCAGATAGCAAATATTTTCCCACTGTGAAGAATTGAAAAATTACACAATTTGGGTGTTAATTAGAAAAGAATAGGGGAAATTATAATACTTAAGCTGTATAAATTAGAGGAGTATTGCATCCAGTAGGAAGAACAGACACTTGATAAAAATAAAGAAGTTTAAAGCAGAGAAAAACTCTGCTTTCCTTTACAGTTTTCCTTTCCTAAAATTTTCCTTCATCAGGAAGTTATAAGAACAGCTATTCTGAGCAGCTGGAGGAGATCACAATGAAAGGAATTTCTCCTTTGGAAGCCAATTTCAGCTTGTTTCTGTCAGCTATATACTAATGCTGGATTAAACCCTGTCTGAAACAGAAAAATATGATTCACTAAATGTTACTTTTCTTAATGCAAATTAAAAAAAGAGTTTTCAAATCCACTCTAGCTCATTAAAAAGAACATTTTTTCTGGGTCAAATTACATCCAAGTGATTTATCTAGCGACTGTAAGTAATCAGTGAACCATATCAAGATCTATGTGTACTATACTTGATTGTAAATCTTTACTTGCAAGTACTAGACAGCCAAAAATCAGCAGAATGTATATGCTAGCCCACAAGGCAAGGAAGTTAATTTGAGTGATATGTTCTGCAGTGAGTTCTCAGAACTACTATGGCCAAAGGAACCGTAAAACGATTATTCAGAGAAAAGATTTAAAACAAACTCTTTAATATAGTTTTAAAGACTAAAGGTTAATCAATCACTTTGGGTTCTTTCACAGAGTACCTTAATATTCAGAAAGTTAAAGTCATATTCACCTTCTCGTATTCACAGTTAATTTATAGCCTTTAACAAACTCCATGTGCTCACTCTCTTTCTACATATTTCTTCAGTATGTGATTGGAATTACATACGTTTGATGCCAGGAAAATTAGATAAACCAGTTTGAAAATCAGCAGACAGGCAAGTTACGTAGACTGCAGCTTATAGCCACCAAGACTTGCCTTATGCAATTATGCAAAATTACCAAATTCTTTCAACAATTGTTATACAGTACAGCACCAAGAGTTCATTGTCCTGTATTTTAATAAGAAGAAATGTCCTTTAAAGAAGCCAGCCATCTATTCTTCACATGTATGGAACTTTTTGGTTCTCCAAACATACTTCCACAGAAATAAAATAAAATAAAATAAAATAAAACATGAAAGCACAAATGAAAAATTCTGAGTACATACCTGGTTTCTCTACCATACAGAATAAAGGTACTCACTGCCCAGACAAGTGAACAAAATAAGACAATTTTTTAAATGGACAAATTATGGAAAGGAAAAGGACAAAAAAAGGAGAAAAAAGAAAAAAAAGACAGAAAAAGTATCATTTCAGAAAACACCTGCTTTAAAAAAAAGTGCATTTTTGATTCATATATTGTTAAAACTTTTAATTTGTCAAATTTATTTATTGCCATGATCAACCAAATGATTTTTTTAAAAAATAGGCTGTGTGGAAACTAACAACTTTAAAGCGAGCATACTTTTTAGCTTCAGAATATAAAGTTAAAACATTCTAGAAAATGCCAATATATCAGACTGACAACTAAGCTGTTTGCCTAGCAGTCATTGAGTGAACAGTGATTCCTTGAATCAAAAATGTAATGAACAAACACTGTACTGCACCTTCTAGACAGGTGCTGTTCTCATACCAACTTCCTACATGAGAATAAAAAGCAAAATATAGTATAGCAGTAATAATTTCTAAACAGAAAAGTGGCATAATTCAGCCATTGCAGGATTTTATAGAAGCACAAAGGACCTGAAGATCTTCAAAATACAGAATAGAAATGTACTGATAAGGCTGTAGGCATTCTTCATGTTTTCCTAAGAAATTTCCTTAAAGGCCATAAGCTGTAATGCACATTTGTAATTTTACCTTATGTGGAAGTATTCAAAATGATAAGAGCATGGCCTAGGAGTCACACACAGAGTACTAAAACATTATATGCAGGACTTTTATTTGCTTTAAAATGGAAGTATTTCTTCTATGAAAAAGAAACAATGAAACTTTAGAGCATGCTAGGTATAAAGCCTCATCCCTGTGACAACTTGGTGCTTGGCCCCATCACAAGGGTTATCAATCAAAAAAGGTGTCAATTATGGTGCTTCTTGTGATACGAACACCTTTCTAGTAGTAACTTGACTAAGAAGGCAACTCATTTTACATAGGCCACTGATCAACCATTGGATAGCAATGAATTTTAGTCACTAGCAACCTGACACAGATATGAACCAGTGACCTGCAGGTGAAAAGAAAGGAATTACATTACCAGTGCTCTGATCTACCCTGTCTCTGGGACATCCAGCTCCATTTTTACTTTTTACTGAGAACCAACTACTACAGACACACAAGACCAAATAGCATTCAATGATCAATCACCATGTATTTATATCAGATTCTGTTACTTAATTATTATCTGAAGAAATTAAGTCCAGTAGCATATTAATGCATTAAAATTACTTATTTGCTGTTACATAAAATTGTTTTGCCAGCTATGTGATGAGGAGAATTTATAATAACGCAAATAGTTCACATTAAATGAAAAGTGAAAAATGAAAAATGAAAAGAAGAAATTCAATTGCATGTTTGAATCTCCAAAGATAGGAGAGGAAAAAAGAAAAAAAAAAAACTCAGAAATATGAAGAAAAGATTTAGTTAATGCTGCTTTGCTTTTCAGACTCGAGTTAAAAACATTTTTTTCTGGACAGACGTCAATAGCATTTTTATAGAATTTTTCAGTTACATAAAAATACTATAATCTGAGTTTTTTTAATTTATTTTAAGATACTTTCCTTAATAATCCTTCCCTTAAAGATACCAGCATGCTTTAACACTCACTGTTTTGCCATTTTCATGCCTAGTTGCTAGCAAGTTGCATTACAGCTTTTATTTCTTCACTCTCAAGTGGCCACCTGTAACTGTACTTTCCTTTCTATAACAAAACACAACAGAAAACATGGCTGTTCTCCTCATTACTGACAGCAAAATAATACAGCTGATAGGACTGACTACTGCCGTTTTCTCTTTCTTTGTAGCCCCAGTACTGGCTATTCTGATTAGCTATGCTGCTAATCCACCAACATTCTTTTGCTCACATAGTGACAGTACCTTTAATGAAAGAATTGAACTCCAACTATTGTATTAAATAGAAGGTAGGATAGAGGCAAAGCCAGGAAAAAGACAATATTGCAAAGAGTACATCCACTGAAATAGTAAACTTTTAATGCAAACCTATAATTCATGACAGCATACAAAATTACTTACTACATATTTGTATCTTTTGATGCAAATAACTAGGTATAGTTAAATTTTATTTCTTAATAAACATAGCCCTAAGGCCTTCTGAGATGATAAGGTTTGTCTCCAACAGTCAACATATACTTTTATTATAAGACACAGTACCTATGGACTTTACTAGGCTTACAATATAGTTCATTTTAATATCTCTCTTAGTTGGATGCAAATTCTTCCATGCTTACAAGTTTCATCTAATATCTTCATCAGCTACCAAGATTATTCCCTGACTGTGTACTATAACAATATTATAGACATTTCATTGTTACAGAGTTGATGGTGGATTTATTATGTCTTAAATAATTAAGGCCTCAGTTTCGCAGAATACAACTTCTAAGTGTGTAATTTATTCCCACATGTGCTTCAGCACATCTTAAACACTCTACCTCCTCTTTAAGCTTAAACCACTTCACACTGTTTTGGAACACTACAAAGGAATTCTATAATGGGGCAGACTCATCTTCCTATACCACTTCCAATATCTTATATTTAGGAGTAAGCTAAAATTACCTTGCAAAACACAAGTCAGAAATACAGTCTGCAAAACATATTTGTGAAGAATGACTAACATTTGCAGGCCTTCTTTTTGTTAGTAAATCACCCATACTGTGATTAATTATTATTTGTAATTATCATATTAATTGTTTATGAAAACACATTTCTGCATCAGTGTCATTTGCAAATATTTTTTTATAATGATGATTTCAGATATTCAGTGTTCATTATACAATGATTGCATTCCTAAGGCATAATGCTATGCAATCTTCTGTTTTCAATAAAAATGCTGAATTAGGGGAGAGAGAAAAATAGAAAGTATTGCCATCAGATCACAGACGCACTTCATTCTGGAAAGACATCGGGAAGACATGGTATAGCCTGGGGCTGCTAACTGTATTTCTGAGGATGTTGTTTATCCATGAAGAAGGTGGGTAGGAAGAGGCACAAAGTGAGATCAGAAACGGTGAATAAAAATCACAAGTAAAAAATGAATGATAAAAAAGAAGGAATGTAAGGTGGGGAAGAAAAATCTTAAAGAAGCAAAAACTCAGCATGAACAGATAATTTTTTTCCCCAGGAAGGAGTCTACAAAGCTGTGTGGAGAAAACACATGAGGCAAATAAATAGAAGAAGACATGGAAAGAAGAGAACATAAGTGGTAACATCCAGAAAGATGGTACCAATGAAGGACAAAAATACATCCAAACATACAACAACAAAAACACAACAAAACAAAACCAAAATAAATAAATAGGATAAAAACAAAAGATAGGGGGGGGGAAGAAAAAGGAAAATAAAAAAAAATAATAATTTCCTTGGATCAATCTCAAGACAAAGATATTTTTTCGCTCCTGAGACTTAACATGTGTCACTCCAGACTTAGAAATCTGTTATTAATTCTACTTGTAACTGCAAAAAACCGAAAATCAACATTTAGTCTTAAACTAAATTCAAACTTCTATTTATATATGAACTTAATTCAGCAAAATAACCTCTCCATAATTGCTAAAAATGAAAATTTTTCTCTGAATATAAGAAATAAGTCCTCTCTGAAATCAAGCCCTAGGGTCTGTAATCTTTGCAGATACAAAAATAATAATAATTTTTTGGTATTTGACACTGAAATTTTATTACACATTTTCCTCAGTGAAATTTTCAGTGATTCAAGCAAAGGCTGCATTATATTAATATTTATTACCTTTGCATCTGTCTTTGCAGTTAGAAACAGTCTGAATCTGTCCTTCAGGTACAGATGGATGCATTCCTCATTAGCCTTTGTTGTTTATATAGATGGAAAGATTAGGTACATAAAAACAAAGTTTTCTTTGTCAGGTTTATGTCTGTGGATTGAACTCTACTTTGGTTTCAGTTGGGACAAAGTTGATTTTCTGCACAGTGTCTGGAATGATGCAGTGTTTTGGCACTAAAAAAAAACAATGCTGATAACATAGCTTTAGTTGTTGCTGAGCAGTGCTATACAAGCCAAGGATATTTCACCTTCTAGCACAGCCAGACAGTAGTCTACAGGGGCCACAAGGAGCTGGAGCTGGGAGGGGACAGGTCCAAGACAGCTGGACTAAACTGGCCAAAGGTATATTCCATACATATGACGTCATGTGAAAACAATAATACTGAGGAAAGTTGGCTGCAGGGGCACCTGCTGGGCATCAGTTGGTGGATGGTGAGTGATTGCATTCTGAATCACTTATTTTGTAGATATATATATAGATATACATGTGTTTATCTTTACTATTATTTCTCTTTTCCTTTTTCATTTTAGTAAAGAGTTTTTATCTCAACCTAAAAATTCTACCCTATTTTTCTTCATTCTCTCCCCCACACAATGGGAGGGACGGAGGGAGTGAATGGCTGTGTAGTGCTTACTTTTCTGCCAGGTTAAACCACAACAAGCAAACACCTATAAACCACTAGATGATTTGAAATAGTACATTTTTATCACAAATGGAGACTTCCCATACACTAATCCTTTTCAGTTTTCATACAGCTTGTCATTTAAACAACAATGGTTACCTGAAGAGAAAAACACTGACAATATGTTTGTTTTTTTTTTTCAAAATCTGTGAGTTTTATCTGTGTGAGGAAATTAATAATGTTTATATTATACCCTTACTTCATTGCTCACATGCTGCTGAACTGCCACAAGCTATGAGACTTTTATAGAGTATTGGAATGTGCTTCTCAGTTATATCTTTCTGAAACTACATGTAGTCAAATGTGTCTAGAAGATAGGAAGGATCAGAGGGATAATTATAAAAAGTCAAGAGCCAGCAGGACTCTGCAAAACAACAATTTTGCAGAACAAGAGTCAGGAAATAACCTTATTCTCTCCATCAAGCTAGCAGTTGCTCTTGAGAAGACTAGCAAGCAGCTTCAGGCTTCGAAAGGAGAAACTCAAAATAGTTAATTAAAAGAAATTGAAATTCTGTTTTCCTAAATGAGAGTCTGATCTGGACTTAATGCTGAGAAGGCTATGTGTTCTGAAAGAGTGTAAACTGAAATTCATTTACAAGCCTTCCAAATTTCAAAGGAAGGTGTCTTGGATAACAGCTCCCCATCCTCATTTACATCTTGCCTTTCTTCCTATGCAAACAAGAGAATGAACTGCTCCTAAGCACACATACTTCTCAACTCTTTCCTCACACTATAATTGAGAAACCTGTCTTAAAATTAATGATAATTCTTAGCATTATCCTCTGGGAGAAGAACACAGACACCAGCTGTGCTCCTGTTCACATGTGTTGGAAGCATGTGAGCTCACACCTGCCCTTTTGCAGGATAGCTTATCCTACAAAGCATGGCACAAGCAGATGCATTTCTCAACCCAGACTAAATCCAAGAGCAAAACAGCTACCAGTATGAAAATCCAGCACCTCAGAGAAACAGTTAGAACAGTAGAACAACTTCTTTGGAAATAGTCAGATTATCCTTGCTTGTATACAGGTGCCTGCAGATTGGAACAGGATCGATATCTGCTGGAAGTAGCACTCCTAGAGCAAAACTCATTCATAAATCAACACAGCTCTGAGATACCTTTTCAGCACACGCATTACAGTTTTGGAAACCATTAATTCCTAATTTAATAGGAATAAATATTAATAATAATTCCTAACTATGAAGTCAGACAGAAATATATGTGTTTATAAAATTTGTATAAGCAGACTCTGACTGCTCTCTTCAAAACAAAAATCACCACCAGAGCCAGCTCCCAAAAGGCTGAGTCATACACTTTCACAGATCAAACCTTGCAAGAAGACATGCAATTGCAGTTTCCACCTAGGCTCCTTAGTGGGGACGCTGGATTTTTCACTGCTAGTAAGCTTTCACAACAGCTTTCAGGAATAGCATTTCATCTCAAATCTATTTAGTTAAATGTCAGCCTACAAGAAGCAGGGCAGCCTGTCTCCATCAAACACATCTTTGAAACTTTGCTAATGCGATATGTCTACAGATGAGGACACTTTTTCTTTAGGGCCTGTCATATACCACAGGCTTCAGCACAGCCAAAGCCTAAATTCTGCATATTAGAAAAACCACCTAAAACAGAAGGCAAAACATAGTTTGTAAAGCTCAGAATGACATTTTCATCAAGGCAGAAGTCCTCTGGCAAAAAAAAAAAAAAAAAAAAAAAAATCTGTTCCAAAGCTATGAAAAAAAAATTGTGTAGGAATGAAGAAACATTATAAAGCATATAAACATATCAGAAAACCAACAGGCTGCTTTTTCTTTTTTTTTTTTTTTTGATTTTCTGATTTAAGAGCTGCTTGGTTATGCTAGATGAAGTTGTCTTCTCTAATATACACATGAAGAAAAATAATTTAAAAATACACATTGAGTATTTAATTCTCTGGAGGAGTAATGAGAACTCCATATAGTAGTAGAGATTTAATTTAGTGCCCTTCAAGAAGCACTGTGATGCAAGTGCTATACAGGATGTTTCTGAAATTGTTCCATCTGGCATTTAGCTTTGCCACATTTTCACAAAAACATACTATAGCCCCTTATTCCTTATTTTCCCCCTCTAGAATGAGCTTAATAATAGCCAGGATGCACATCTGTAGAACAAATTAATAACTAACTGCCATTTTAAACATATTCTGGATTACTAAACAGTCTTGTCATGATTGTATATTGTGAACAGTTTCAGGTAGTATCATATCATCACATAAAGAACTGCAGAACCCTCTGCAGCATGCATTATGAAAGAATTACACTGCAGGAAGGAAGTCCTTTTTGTTTCATTGACAGAAGAAAAATTAGTCTTGCCTCATTTAAAAATTCACTTGTTAAAAATTGGAGAGGAGAGAAGGACACCTACTAAACTCACCTGGAAACTACATGATGAAAGTAGGAGCTTCACTACAGTTCAATGCAGATGCCTTTTTGATCGCACATAATCTTCCTGACAACTCAATATTTCTCACTCTGCATCTTATTGGTGATGGTAGGGTCATTCTTGATCTAGGCACTGATTTAGTTTCCCTTGAGACTTAAAATTAATATCAGAGTGGAAATACTCTTTCCACATCCAACTGTACTCTTCAAGATAAGAAGGCAAGGAAGGTAAGATTAAAATTTTTGCATCCCGCTAATTGTCCAGTAAAATATCCATTTCATAGGAGGACTGAGTTCCTTCATAAACTGAAGTTGGAAGTACATTTTGAGTAGCAAGGAAGCTGAGAAGAGCCTGAGATCTTCATTTTTATTACAAGAGGAAGATAATCTCCTTTTCACCTCTAACCACCCTGATACAGAAGGTTCTCAGGAACTGCTGGAAGCAAAATAAGGAGGAAGACTGGCAACATTAATTCCTGAACCAGCACAAGTAATCAATGAAAGAACAGTGACCCACACTACATGATTCATTTCCCAGCAGTATTTCCAGATACGTTAATGAGGTTCTGGTGCAGTTAAATCATATTGTCTGCATCTTGCCTTTATTCCTTAATAAACAAGAAAATGAACAAGCTATTATTAAATAGGTAAAACAATTAAAACAAAAAAGTTTTTAAATGATGTGGCTATTTTACAGGAAATGTTCACTACACGTAAGGAAAACATTTTGAGAATTATTAACAAGTTAACAAATATTAACAAGAAAATCTGATGTTTTGAGATAACTACCCACTCCAGAAATCTCCCTGAAAAACATAAAGGAGTTGTAGAAAATCTTCCAGTTTGAAAAAGAGAAAATTTCATCCTTAGAAATTTTTGAGAAATTTTGTCTGCCTGTATTGAATATCAAAATAACATTCATGAAAAAGTATGCTAGACTTCAGTACATCCCAGACTCTCAAATTGGACATAAACATAAAATATTTTAGTGTAAGCAGGATGTAAAGAGTATAAAGGATTTGATTTTGGTGGACAGAACTTCCTTGCTGCACAATTTGCAAACCATTTTCATGCAGTAACTGCTGATCGTAGCTGATAATTAACACTACAGTAAACAGCTAGGAATTGAATCCTTACTAACATTATGCTATAAACTCATAAAAACTTAAAATTTATTTTGCTCTTTAGGACAATAAGCAGTATTAGGAATTCATTTCTTTTCCGATATTATCTTTTGGGAACTTGAACTGTTTTTCCAACTGATGCCAAGACATTAGACATTAGTGCTTTAACACTTAAAGAGATTAAAGTAACAGCAGAAACAAACAAAGGAAATAACTATCTCATCAGAGATTACGTTCAATTTTTTTCACGTAGCAATAAACCAATGCACCTATATTTTACATATTATATTCAAAAGAAAGCAAGATACAAAATTCATTTTTGTTCTACCTGCAATAAAGCTCAAACTACTTTGCTGCAAACTGAAAAATCTCTTACATCTGTGCTTAAATACAACTTATTTTAATGCACTCAAACACCTGTACTGCATGCAAAAAAAACTGCAAGGCTATATACTCAAAGTTACAGTATTGCAAAATGTTTGTTCACACAGGGCTAAATTACAATGATGGACATCCTCCTACAGTACTGTAAAAGATTCCAAGTCGTCTTTGCTCTGAGCATTAATATATGGTTAATGTTGATATGCCATTAAAACACGAGCCAGGTGCAGACCTCTTAGTTCAGAACAGCATCCCTGTTCATGGATAAATCAATCCAAATACAACTTTATCTCCCAGGACAGAGAATGAGCTTAAGCAAGTGACTGCTACTACCAAGCAAGCAAACAGTTATTGTCAGTCAGGCACATAAATATGCTCATAAATAAATTACTTCAAAACAATCATTTTAATTTATATGTAAGCTGGATCAAGGCCTAATGCACGCAGAACAAAGGAGTAAAGTATGTTTTCAGATCAGCTTTTCCTGCAGCATTTTTAATAAAAGTTATTTTCATGGAAGAGCAGCTGATGTCTGCACAACTCTGTAGCTCACAATGCTGAACCAGTTCTGGTAAAAATACAGTACTTGACTCTCCTACACAAATGGTTCTACGTATGTTTGTACTGTCTTTCAGTGCTCTAGAACAAGGTATTATTAAGGAAAAAAGTATATGATATTATAAATATTGAATAGGCAGAACAAATAGATTCAGAGTACATAAAATAATACAACCAACAAGCATTATCATGTCATTATCATGTACAGAAAGTACATGAGGCACACATGATGACAATGAATTTAAGGGCGAATAATCTGAAGAAATATGGAGCTCTAACTTGTCAAGATGTGCTTTAAATAGAATAACAACTTCCCTTTTTCAATCATTAGTACAGTAATTTTCTGCTTGTATTTCACTTTTACAGTTTTTAAACACCAGTCAAAACAGTCAGGTAACATCTACTTTTTGATGTCAAATGTTGCAAATTCAAATGTTGCATGCTTAAATCAGTATGGGCTACCTAGAGACCAGTAGAAAAATGATTAACATTTTTACTAGATTTTAACAATTAAGTTCTGTGTGTATATAGAAGAATGAAGTTTAGCAGCTAAAAAGAATGCCTATTGTAACTACAGGCAGCAAACACAAAGCTTCTTCTGGGAAGGAATTCATTAAACTTATCTCCCTATAGATCCATACTGAACTCAGAACAACAGAGCAGGCATCTCACTTACAGAAGATCATGGTATGCTTTTCAGTCAGATGCTTCCTGCTGCTGCTGAAACTTAAACTGCATTCTCTGAAGAGGTTTAATTCACAAATTACACTGCCATGGTTACGAGGTAAAAATACTGTAGGCTCAGGGGGCCACCTAAGGGAACTGGTGGTCTGAGAAGAAAAATGACCTATTTGATATTTCTTTTATATATATTTGTAAATATAAATAGATATATATATATAACCCTTAGTACTTATGCATTTTACATATCTGTGAAGTTTAAATGAGTATCTCCTAAACACTGAAACAGTGACCCAATTCACCTACAGTGCACTGAATGGGGAGCAACATTTAGTAGCTCATCAGTGTTATCTGTCAAAGACAATACGAGAATAGTTGTCAGATATCAATTCCTTGATAAAGTAACACTCTCACTCTTTTTCAAAAAGGAAATCTTATGTTTTTCTCAAGACAAACTGTATATTTAAATGCTTGATGGAAAACATACACTAAATATAATTCCTACTACTGTGTGCTGTTATCAGCGATGTGCCTCCAACGTAATAGAAAAGTTTACAGCTATAAAACCTAGAACTGTAAATCAATCCTCTACCTCGATTTTCTTTAAATGCAGAAGTGCAGTCGAAAATGAAAACTAGATGTCCTTTCTAATCAGGTACCTGAAAGAACCAGTCTCCAAGGGGTCCTGAAAGTTCTCTCCTCCTGTACTAAATGATAATGCTGTATATGACAGGATCTGGCCCAGTTTCCTCAGCAGGTGTATGTCATGACTACCCAACTAGGGCTAGCTAGAGTGCAAAGTTACAAGGGCTGCACTAAAAGTTATGCGTCCTATCTTATTATCCTGGCCCATGATATCAGATGAGGATGTTGGTGGTATGGTAGCAGAGGTTGAACTTTCCCAACAATATCCCATTACATTCTGTTGTTGTGCAACAGAAGACAGTCGGACAAAATGTAATCTGACATGGAATTCTGAATGAAGCAAAGGTGTGCAATTGAATTTCCCCACGTGGAAAAAAAAAATTGCACATTCTTCAGTGCTTGGAGAAGAGACAGTGGCTGTGAGCACAGTGAGGCTGTGGGTGGTAGTTTCAGAAGTGGAACAGCGGGTCACCTCTGCTGGTCCACATTTTTACAACAATAGCATGAAGGCTTTTGTTCATCAGTGGAAAAATGCATTTTATATATTTTATGTAGAAATTAATACAATTTTTGTAGTTCATATCAATTAAAAATGTATTTTGCATATGCTACAGAAAAATCTAAGCATTTTTTCTTGTATCCATCGTAGAGCACATCTGTAACATCTACACACAATTTCCATTCAGTCTTCAAGTATGTACAGGGTAAAGAGAGATATGCATTGGTAAATCATAGTATCATCTCTCAAAATTGCTCCCAGACATTCCTAGATATGCAAGGCTTACTCTCCTCATATCTCAAATTCCTTGTACTATTTCCCAAAATGGTTAAGCATTTCAGTCATGTACTGTTTTTTCTCAAGCATCTTCCTGCTTGACTGCAGAATTTCTTACCTTTCAAAAATTCAGAAAGTAGCTATATAGCAAATGTTATTTAAAAATATAGAGTGGCATGTCACCATCTAGATGCTTAAAAAATTCTTATGAGTATCAAAGAATTTTCGGGCGGTGAGTTAAAACACCTTAACACATAGCAGTTAAGCTATTCATTTTATATTCTCTAAGACTATACTTTAAAGTTACTGAAACTCTTTAAAGCACTAGCTCATGTTGTATTACAACTTTTATGACAGCATAGTATTTCTGTGATATTGTGCTACTGCTCTGAGTGACATATATTGTGCACCAAGATGGAATTTTAGCAAATGGAAATATTTGCATTTTATGTGTCATGTGTAGCTGGTGCCTCACCTGCCTTTCTGAAAAAGGAACATTGAAGCAGTGAGCTACAATTCATTTTATTCATTATAAGAAATGCATAGAAGAAATCATTATGTACCAACTGATTAGAAAATCCGGTTTAATGAAATGCATATTTTTGAAGACTCAGAGGTGCTGTAATGTTTGCACTTTTAAGAACCATTAAGTATGATTGAGACAGTAGCTCTATTAAAAATTTTATAGTCTTCTCAGTGTACGTTTATTTTCTACATCAACTCTTGCTCTTTTATAATACTGTCATAATAATTCAGTATCTATGCAATGCCACACTTCAATAGATTGAAGTTAGGAGCACATTTTCCTCAGAAAATTTAAAAAAAAAAAAAAAAAAAAAGAATAAGTTTCTGGCAAAAAGCCTACCTCATCTACATGAATTATAAACTGTTTAAAATAATTTGCTGTCTCTAGGTGTCTCTAACCTTGCATGGAAACCTTCAAGTGGCTCAGAAACAAATTTGCATAAATTCAATAAAAGTTTCAAATCCTAGATTTGCACTTCCCAAAGTACTTTTTTGCTATTAACTTTCAGTTTTAATGGCAATAAACATTGAATCTTCTGTTCTAGCTATTTGAATCAATGCATCTTGTTAAAGTTTTCTGGATAAAAATGCTCATTAGCTAATTGAAGACACAATATAAAGTTGACGTAAAAGCAACAGAAAGCAGTGCTGTGCTTGACTGGCTTGTAGAAAGTACCTCCCAGATAGAATCCGACCAGGACAGCTGATGACTCATAATTCAGATCTTATACTGTAAGGGTAACACATGGCTCCTCGGAGATGAGGACCGCTGATCCACCTGCACTTTTCACCCCAGGCAAACATACAGCTGTCAGAGATACAGAATCTGCTTTACAACCTAGAAATGTGCTGGGATAAATTTTCCATAAATTAACTGATTTGAGTAATTCTCTAAATTATATCACATTTCCATGGCTACAAGTTGATTGTGAAGCTTAGTGCTAGGTTCTTGAATTGTGATGTTTTCCCAAAATCTATTCTATAAAAATGACCTTCTGTTATCATTCAAGATCAATCAGTTTGAAGTTATTCAGTTACACCAGTCAGTTAAAATATTTTCTGTTTAAAACCCAAACTATTTTAGACTATATTGTATTGTGACATTAGCCAGCATGAAAAACAACAATAAAAACCAAACCAAAGAAAAGTCCTAGGTATATACCCAGTTCTGGCATCAGGAGTTATTGTTCAAAATACTTTCCTCACTGTGAAGGAATGCATTTTTGTACATACCTAACTGTATTCATTCGACCTATCAGCCTGTTATGACAGTAAATATTATCGATCATATCTAGAACAAGTGGAAAAATGAGATAACTTTTAATGAAAAAGGAATTATGTCAAAAGAAGAACTAAATGATTAAATTAAAAAAAAAAAAAATTGATTTAAGGCAGTGCGAAGCAGCAGTGAGAGTAATTAGCATCTCTGGGACAGCTACCACACAACATTAGAATTTGCAAGGACTGTTTCTGGACAGAAAAACGTTGATTTGTGTTATGTGTTAAGTTTCTGAAGATAATTTGTTATTCATCTCTCCATCTCAGAAGAAAATCCACATTAATAGCATGACAATAATTAATGCTCCAGACATAAAAAAAAGAAAAAACATTTCTGTTAAGATACTTTGCAGTACTTATTAATAATCTAATTAATAATCCTCCCAAAAAAACACTTCAGTCACTTCATCCTTGCAAATCCAGAAGATTATTTAAGATTATTTCCTGTCATTTTAAAACATGTCTATGGTGGATTCCTGCTCTAGCATGACACTTAGTGCATTTTTAATTGAATTCTATGAAATGATATCCCGTTGTGTGAGAAAGTGTTATGGCAAGAAAAAGTAATTAAGAAAAGTGTATAGGTGTAGGTTAGCTGAAAAATGAATGCTAGATTATTAAATATTTTCCTATGATGTGCAGAAGAGTAACACACAAACTCATTATTTTTTGTCTGCAATCTATGATTTTAACTACAAGCAGACCGGATTTAAATTTGCAATTAGTCATTTTTAGGAGAAGCATAAAATACAGCACTATTAAATTGTGTATTTAATTAAACATCCAAAGTCTACAGGGTGAATGTAATGCACAGGAGAGCCCCAGTTTGTGAATTAAAAATAGTTCTGATTTGCTGTTCAGTTGTTACTCTGACAAGTAATATGACACCAATTGGCTACACATAGCATAGATGACTAATAGTAAAGATGAAGTGCCGGGTTTTTTAAAATAACATTTTTTCTTTACATCCCCAAACAAAGAAGCAGACAAGAGTGAGAAGACATCAAGTTCCTAAACACAGAATGGATGTTTTTAAAGCAAAAGAAAAGTAGATAAACTTTTGGATACATGATCTTCCTGAAAAGTTTCTTTTTTTTCCAACAACACTAATCAGTCTAATAAAAAGTGCCTATAAAACTTGTTCTGCCACTAAAACTACTATAAAAATACCTGAAGTGGAAAGAAAGGAAAACAAAGGCCAAGGATTTTCTTTTCCAGCTTTCAGCAATTCATTTTTTTCCCTTTCTTTGCATTGACTAAAACCAATCACATTTCACATGGCAGTTCTTTCTTCACCAGTTATAAAAAGTACTTCCTGGCTTGATTTCCCCATTCTAACAGGAGGTGAAGAACATAATTAGTCACAAGACATGTCTGTTAAGAATGTCCAAACTGCAAATTTCCTTAAATGAGAAAGACCTTAGGATAATTCCAGGTTAATGGTATTGTTTGATGCTATCACAATGCTGAAAGGAATGAATATAAGGTACTTCTCTCCTGTGGCATAGCAGACGCTTTTCATTCAGTAATTGATGCATTTTATGCTATTTATTTAATTATGCTAATTAAAATGAGAAACACTGTCCCATGCAACTACTGTTTATCTTTACCCATGCAAATCACACTTCCCAGAGAGTTAGCCCCATCAACTATACAGTAGGTACGCTGGAAGAAATTTATGGCTAACATTAGAGTCCTTGGAAATGGCTTGGTAGCTTGGAAGCTTAGTGAACATGCACCTGTGGTATGGTTTCCAGGCCACTGAAGGGGGCGTTACAGAGAAAGATGGTAACTCAAGAGAAAATTGTTTTACCTTTATCCATATCAAAGTCCTCACTCTATCAACCTCCCAACCCCAGCTAATTATTTTGTTATTTTTTCACTATTTTAATATTAACTATCACTTATTTATCATTCCAGTCACTAAAAGCCTTCGGTTAGAAGAACTTAATATAAATATAATTCACATCAGAGTCCAATCATACTCATTAAAATTTAAATCAAGATGAACTAATCATCTACTGAGGTACTGTGGATTCCTGCTAGTGAATCAGAGCCATACTTAACTGAATTCTCTTCACTTTTTCTGTGATCCTGTTACCTTTCTTCTGGCACTATTAACCTATCAAGAATAACATGAAACATTTTGCCTTCCCATACTGTTGCCGTATTCAAACAGCTGTTACTCGTGCCCGAAAAATAAGGTGGATGATAGAAAAAGACTTCGGGAAGACATATATGAGGGCAAAAGTTTTATAGCTTTAGTATTACTAACAAATCAATTCCTCTGAGCTGGGGTACCATTAGTAGCTTTTAAGATTGCCTAGAGCTGTGTCATTCTCTTCTGTTTTGACACATTAATGCATTAGTGGTATGTGCAGGCTGACATAACTTCTCTGAAGTACTATTACAGTAATTACCAGGAGTCTTCAAAATGACATGCAAAGTTAAGAAAGGTGGCAAGAGTGTAGATACTCAGACACTCTCAAAACATTAATCCAACACTGACAGTGCATAATTAAGAAACTACAAAACATTGAGGCAGAAATTGTCTCACGTATAATGTCAGAGAAAACAAGCAATGAATGAGAAAGAAATTATGTGAAAATGATGGCTGATACTATCAAACATATCTGCTTTAGTAAGCAGATGTTAAGAGAATCAGGGCAACAAGTACTAGGTTTGCTCAGTTCAGTTATTTTCTACTGAAAAAAATGTTACAATATCATCAGTGTACAGCAAAGAGGAAGCAGATTAGGAAGGAGAAGATTGCAGTAATAAATCCTGAATCCACATTTAGAACCTTTGAAACACAGAACAAAAATAATTTCACAATTGTCACATACATTTCCTAAAGTAAATTAGCAAGAGCACAGAACGTTACCTGGAAAACAGATCTTTGCCATTACAAATCACTGTACTTTTTTTTTTCTTTCTCAATCATGTTTCTTTTTCCTAACAACTATTCTGAATTACAAATTCAGTATGCTGAACATTACTTTATCTTCTCATCTAAAAACACTCCTTTTTCCCCTGTACACATGGTTCAATGAACTGGTTCAACGGACCAAGCACCTTGATCTCAAACCCTCTAGCTGCACTTCCTTTATTTGCAGCTAGGATCCATCAGTATGCCATTGCCTCCTGGTCTGCTGACTGAAGTGCTATGTAGAAGCAACTCTTATCTAGATCTTTGGGATGTTCAGCAATTGTTGGGATTATAGTGAGATAAAGAGTATGAAGTGGTACTAAATCAAGATTACATATCGATATCCCTGGGATTCTGACTTCTTTAAAGCAATAAAACATCATGTATAAGATGACAAAATCACAATTCTTGGAGATAATATAGTTTGAGAAAAATTCCATAGATTGCTCATTCTTGGTATATTTGAAAAGAAATAACAGACGTGACATTAATTAAAATAATTTTAAATACAATTTGCTACATTTAAATCTACTCTAGGGAACTGCTTTTATTCCTTGCTTATTACTAACAAGAGAAGTCTTAAACTCTTCATAAAGCTTATGTTCTCGAAACATCCCCTGAACATCTCCTTTCTCATCTAAAATCCAGCTGTAACAGTCTACTATTTCTTTCACACCACAGTCCACAAAAGCAGGGCCAAGAAATAGCCTTCCTTAAACTCATATTTCATACTTGCACTATCATCATTTTCAGCAGGTGAATAGTTAATTCTTTTAGGAAAATATATATTTTTAAATTGTTGTATGTAAAGATAAGCTGATGTTTTGCGAGAAGAAGAGCTGAGTAAGGAGTGACTGATCAAGACTTGTCAATTATTTACAGCCATAAACTATTTCTATACTTAGCAAAACATATTTTAAATTGCTGCAGTTTATTTTGTAATTTGAAATGATCATTAAGAATATGGGTGATATTTTACCTGATTCATAAATATTTAAAAGTCTGCTGACTTTCAATCATGTATTTGTGCAATATGTTTTTCATAAATACTGAATTTAGTGACAGGTTATTTCCGGTATAACAGCACAATTATCATTCTTCTAGAAAAACAGCTAAAATAATACTGAAAATATTTAAGACTAGGAAGTACCTATGTATGATTTATTATATAAAAAGTACTAATGTATTTCAGAAGCATGGTGAAGCTGTATTTCTGTTGGTCCTATTAAGAAATTCTGGCTTCCAACTTGTCAACTTGATATATGTTTCTTCACAAGCCTCATGTTTTTCATTGTTTTCGTAAGGACAAAGTGAATTTGATAGCAACATTCACTCCTATTCTGCCAAGGCCAGAATATTTGAATGCCGATTAAGGAGGAAAGCAACTAAGAAAATATTGCTTAAATAAATAGTATGCTGTTAAAAAATCTCAGATGTCCTTTTAAAAATAAATTAAACAAAACAATACTTACCCTTCTCCCTCTCTCTCTGACATTCAGAAGTTTAAGTTTTAAATATAAATTAACTCCATGAATAAATAATAACCTGTTAGGAACTATCAGCAAGTTTAGCCAAAATATCCAGTGATATATTTCAGCTGTGTTATGACAGAACTCTCAAACACACACAGAATTTTTAAGGAGATACATGTATAAATACAGTGTTTGTTTAGACAACCTCTTCTCCCACCAAAACAGAATGGTTTTTAATAACTTGATATTTGAAGTAGAAGATAACCACCGGTATTTCTCTACCAAGCTCCTCTAGGAAGGAAATGTATTTTTGTGACAAATGCAGCGTACTCAAGAAAATGCTGCGTACTCAAAATTAAGTATCTTTCCTAAAATACATGATTGAACAAGGCTGCAACACATGATTGAACATTAGGCTGTCTAGAAACCACAGTAGTTTTATTTTAAATGTAGAATCAAAGATATAAAATGAAAGTTATTTATGGTTCAGTGTAACACCACAGGAATAACAAACATGGACCCCTTTATTAGGAAGATTTATGCTAAAGCAAATCTAATTGCTAAGAGACAATGAAGCCATGAGGTGTCATGTAGTAATGTACAGCATTTAAGCTAGGGAACTAGAAAAGCAGAAACATCAGATGTATCTAAGCTGTATTAAAGTTCAAATTATTTTTATTTTGAAAAGCCAGAATGAAAGAAAAGCCTTTGAATTCTACAGCACTGAAATACATTAAAATGAACAGAAACATTGCTCAACTAGAAACACACAAATTTTAAATGCTCAATTAGAAACACAGAAAGCAGTTCCAGCATGCCAGATAAGAATAGACAAGTATAGAAACAGAGATTAAAGATTTACATTTTCACATAACATCATAGATTATGATCAAAAGGAGCAGTGTTAGGAAAGAGATGACCCCAATTACTTTGCCACTGTAGTGGGCTCTTTGAAATGTGTTTAAAAGTAACAAACAACACTGCTTAGAGACAGATGATTTTATAGTCAACTTTAAGTAAATAGTGTAAAAAGTGTTTACAGATGAATTGTTCTGCTTGAATGAAAAAGAGAGTTCTAATTTGACATATTTAAGGATTCAGCTACACTGCTTCAGAGCTAATAAAATCACCCCTGTTTAAATATCTCTTTCAACAGTAGCAATTTCTTTTTAACGTAACTTTAAAGGCTATATCATAAACCACTCTTTTCTATAGCAGATCATAAATTTTCACAGCAGCCAGGATGTGGGTCGAGCTCTAGACTATTCAATCCATGAAGGCTGCGACATATGAACTGCACACTGATAAACATGTTCTTTAATTTTCAAATTATATATTCTGACATCACAGAACATAAACCTTTGACATAAAAATCTATCCATCAGGAGGTAATCTAAAACTGGAGCCAAAGCAATAGAAAGAATATTTATATATTGGGTTGGGATCTAGAGCCACTCGTAAAAGAATTCCTGGTAGAAAAAGGAGGAATAAATTGGTATAATACAGAGAGATTCTTTTTGTATAAAACATAAGTACAGAAAAATTGAGTGATACGTGGTCTCTCTGGAAAGCTTCTTTGCTGAAGCAAGGTGATCATATAACACCTAAAGTACTGCATTGCTCTTTCATATACATTTCACAAGTATATAACAAAACAAACAGAATGACTGAAACAACAGCCTGGGAAAACTATTAAATAGAGATCATTTCATATGCAAAAACAATCAAAAAGAAAGATCAGTTATTGCCATGCTAACAACAAACAAGAGATCATTCACCATAGAATCTTAAAACATTGTGTTTCAGGTGAACAATCCACAGAAGAGGCTGGAAATTTCCTCCCACTCCCTAAGATTTTCATTTCATTCTGGGAGTACATAGGAAGTTCAAGAGCATCTCTGTCTTCCCCAGCATTTTCTCAGGGTATATCTGCAGTGATACATAATGACTGCAAGTGCTCCCAAGACTGCCCTTTCTCAGATGACGCAAATCAGAAAACTGCAACACTGGCAACAAAAAAGAGTTTGTGTAGTCACGTGTAGCCAGTGAAAGTATCTATCAAAAGGACTGTGACAGCAGGTGTAGTTTGTGCTGAATACAGACTAACAGTATTGTTAAAATAATAATAATAATAATAGTGTGTCTTTACATCTTACTTTCTGGACCTTACAGATATGGTCTGTCTGTTATGAGCATCCTGCCTTTAATTAATAGAAGGAGACTAAGAAACACCAGGTCTCATTATTTTTAGCCTTTTTTTTTTTTTTTTTTTTGTTAAGCTTTTCATTAATAGATTTTTTCAATATTGGACATGACAATTAGACAGAGCACTTTAATAGCTAATCAACCAGTATGAGACTGTAACGAGTAGAACTCACATATGATTCCACCCAGACTCTTATAACAGAGTTTAATTGAGCTTTAAGTGCTTTGAAACACTTCAGTTAGTTCCTTTCCTAAGAGTAGATTTCATCCATTCTGAATTCTCATGTAAAAGCACTTTTTAAAAATGTCACATTTGAAAACTTTATTTCCAATAGAAAATGTTCACAATTTTGTATGAAAGACATGTAATCACAACTGTTTTCATTCCATGGTATTTCACAAAAGCTGTATATTTGCAAGGGTTGTTTTTTTCTGTCAGAATATTAATGGCAATGCAAGATCAAAGTTACAATTTCATGTCCTGAATGTATGTGAAGTAAGACTGGTATATGCCAACTTCAGTTTATTGCTGTGCCTACCAGAAAAATTTTCTTATATATTCATAAAAGTCTGATTTTTTACCTTTTAAGCAAAAGAAACTTTATTTGGAGAAAGTAGAAAGATTAAGATAAACATATGAAGGTCTAAATTTGCTATATACTCTTGGATAAAAATATCTTTAATATAATGGGAATTTTGTCTGCATAAACACTAAAGGATGTAATTCTTTATGAATAAAGATCAAGACATAACTAATGAGATTTCTAAATGTGAAATAAAGAAATTCTGGGTGTGAGAAAATATCTTTGGACATAAAAAGCAATTTCCAGTTACATAGATGGTGTGAAAACTCCCTATTTTCATTTTACAGTAACACTCTTGTAAAATGTATTCTCAGTGGGAAAAAAATTGCTTTCAATTTATGATGAGAATTCAGCATACATAGAAAAATGTTTTAATCGCAGTTTTTGGCTACAAAGACACTTGCTATATTCAGGAAAATACTCCCATAGAACTACATGACTTTTTAACTAAATAACACACATAAACATTTTCATTTCCTCCTCTAAAAATATTCCAGTATATTTTTCCCAGAAGACACAAACAGAGTTCAGAATTATTAGTCTGGTACCTGTTGAACAAGTACAGTAAAACATCATTATTGTATAGACCAGCATGCAAAAATTGTAGTCTACAGATGTCACAGAATTTACCAGTTTTCGATAACGTCAACCTAATTGCAGAAGACTCTATAAAATACTGAAATAATATGAAACAAAAACTCTGTTACCTGCTAGAACAAGTTAAAAAATTTACTGAAAATCATTATTTCCAACCCCAAAAATAAAACTTCATATAAATATTTATGACATTATAAATCTCCATGAAAGCCAGTGCCTACTTAAACAAATAAATAAATTCATGTCTATAGGAATTTTAATAACTTATTACAAAATACTGCAAAAAAACATATCTTTCGTTAATTATTTTATATTAATAAGCTGGCTAGCAATACAGTCAGGTCATGTAACAACACAGACCTCAAGCAAGCTGAACTCTAAGAACATTCTATTGAGCGAAAACACAACAAATGCATTTTTTTTTTTCTATTATGATAATTAAAATGTTACAGAAATGAACTAGAAAGATTTTTAAGTTATTAAAAACTCCAGTAATAAGAACTATGAAAAATGAAAGCTTAGTGCTTAGATGGGTAGCTATGCTTTCAGAATAATGTCCTGTTAAACAATACCACAGATTACTTTTAATCTGGACAAAGTTCAATCTAAAAATCCTCAATAGATACCAAACACAGAATGTCAAGATCTATTAGAAAATCACATTTTCCTGGAACAATGAGTGAAGATAGTAAACCAGTGAAAAAAAATGAAAAGAGAATTAAGCTTAATAGATTGTGCCAAATGCATAGGTATTTTTCAAATAATTGGAAACTGAGTCTAAAAACCAGTACATGGGAAGGAAAATGGCGAAAGTAATTGCCATAATACAGCACATTAATGGTCCATCTAGTCCATCATTCTGCCTCCAGAAACATGCATAAAAGAAAGTTAATGAAGCAAACAGAATATGCATAGATCATCAGCTACATTCAGAAAATGGTCCAGGAACTCACAGCTCACTTTATATTAACAGTACTTAAAAAGGGCATATGCAGAACTATCTCAAACTACTCAAAACAAAACAAAACAAACAAGAAAAAGAAGTGCATTTAATTGTGCAATTGTCTTTTCTACAAATTTCATCCTGTGTCAAAACTGTGTTCTAGGTAGAACTGTACTCCCTACCACTGCCTGGTGTTCAACTTCAATCTGCTAACAGATCTTAATATATTTTGTAAGCTTATTTTTTTAAATCTTGTCTTATCATAATTTAGAAGCATAATGAATTACAGACTGTGCTGTTGCCTCACATGAATTGCTTGTTCATGAAGACTGTGATTACTTTCTGCTTGCTCATGAATATTTTTCATATCTATGCCAGTAATCTAACTTTTTTTTTTTTTTTTTTTTTAAAGTCCCTTCTGGATATATTCATCCTTACTTTACAAAATAGAGAGAGAATAATTTATAGACTAACATAGAGATAAAGAATCATAATAAAAACATGTTGGAGAAAATGACTAAATATGAAGATTACCAGAAACAGACAAAATCCAACGTAAGCACTGAATTCCAGTGACAGAAGCCAGAGAAAGGAGTAACTGCAGAATTATCACTATAGAAAGTGAACTTAAATGAAAACCAAAGTAACAGAAAGTTAACAAAATATTTGATTTGTAACACTGAAGCAAGTCTATTAGGCCAAAGGGACAGAGAGCAGCATAACAGTATGATTCATCAGAAGCTTGTTTCAACATGGTAGCATGCAACAAATCCCTGCAAATGATCATGTGATAAGACCACATTCCTTGTTCTTCCTAACCTTCATATCCCATGAGCCTGTGCCTGAATGCTGCTCTATCCCTTTCGCAGTTGCCACCTTGAGCTGTCTTCTGCTGTGCATTAACAGTCACCTCTGATGTGGGGACACTCTTCACAGACTTTGTAGTTTAGTCAGTCTCTTGACTTTCATGTTTTGGTTGCATGTTTTTACTGTAGTCTGTAAACTATATATGGTCTTGTTCTCAGTTCTCTTCCAACTCTTCAAAATCACAAAATGTGCAAGATGATTGCTTATGCTAATACTGTCACTGACTAATGATAACCATTTTGTGAGCATCAGGGAAAAACCACGTGAGCCGATGTTTACATGAGTGAAGAAATTTCCTTTGATGTATAGATAAGAAAAACCTGTCTTATAGGGAATGGTGAAGTTACTTGGTTTGGCACCACTAATATAAAGAATTAATCATATTTAATGTGGTCTTGTTCATAATAAGCTTCCAATAATTCCATTGTTCAGAAGCCTCCATTTATCTAACTAACAAAGAATGCGTTAAACAAAAGCACTTCTCTATCTTAGTGCAATTTACACCAGATGCACTAGAGAAAATTACCTATTACAATTTTCTAAATCATTTAGTATTATGAACAGGAAACTAAAAAAGAAAATTACGTTTTATGATTTGTAGGCTATTGAAAACACTCTACATCTGAATTCACACAATCTGCACATAATCATTCTGCTCTCTCAATAGTAAAACGGCCTTCATGAACCAGAGAACTAAAAATAATATTCTGTGAATTAAGCAGGAAAAAATGTTAAGTTCCTCTGACTTCTCATAAGTAACATATTACTTGTGATCTCCTCTTAAACTTTGGCCCTTGAGCCACGCAACTCTCTTGTCATGAACTTAGGAATTAAACAAATATCAAAATGAACAGCTTTCTTCTACCAATTGAATGAGAATTAATAGGGTCACTTAATGATATTTTTTCCTCTCTCCTTGAATGTTTAATTGCTATTGTAACATGAAATTAGAGGGCTTTCCTTTCTTATCAGAATTAAGTGGTCAGGTTTAACATATGCTAAAATATAAAATTTCAAATAAATGTTTAATACAGAATCTACTCTGTACACCAACAGGAGTTAAGGTCAAATCAATCTTGTAGAACAATTCACTACAGTCACCAAACTTTGGTTGCTAAAATAGCTGGTTAAACTTGAAATGTGTTACAGATATTCTTTTGGTTCTCTCTTACACGGTAATGAGTATTTTCCCCCTCCCATGCCACTTACAGTTCTTTGAGACATTTAAGATGTCAAAAGATTGCAAAACACCATTGTAGCTATATCTCAGCTAAAGATAAAGATAAAGCTATATCTCTAGCTTAGAGATTTACAGAACACTCAAGGAAGTGCGGTACAGAAAAGACAAAGGCCAAATTGCCAAAATTCTATGCATTGAGTGAAAAGAAAATAGAGGCCAGTGAACTTTTGTTTCTTCCCTAAAACAAGACCTCTTTAGAGAAAAACAGTTATTAAATCACACTACATCTGGCAACAAAGATAACAAAAAATAGTGCAGACTTCACCCTTTTTGTGGTTATAAAAACAAACACTAACTGTCCCTCAGTTAGATTTCTTCTCTTTCACAGGATTTGTATCCCATAAAATTGTTAAACATCTCCAGGATTTGGAGAACTTGTAGATACTTTGTGGGAAAAAAAATAAAATTCCAAAAGTATGCAACTATTACACATGCATCACTGATTGTATGATAGGCATTCTAATAGTCATGGGAAATAGAAGCATCAAAGTCTTACGGGACAATATTTGCTTGGGAAAGGAAACTACTGCCTCTTGGTAACTCTACATAAGTAACGTCTTCATAGAGATATAAGATAAAAATGAGAAAAAGAATGACTGGTAAAACTTTGTGCTACTGCAAGAATTACTAATATCAATTGCAATCCAATAGATATTTTCTATAAAATCTTCACTGCACAATAAAACAAATCAAAGTACTTCATTGTTTCTCCCCATCTTCAACTCACAAGTACTGAAGGTGAAAATATAAAGCAGCAATCATACAAGGCTTTATCCTAGAGGTCCAATACAACTGTTAGTAAATTAAACTTCAAAAGTCTAGATCTTAAAAAAATTCAAAGGATAAAATAAATTATATTTTTTAATATTCCGTTTTATACATGAATTCTAGAACAAATTCTACCAGAGCAGCCCATTCAACAAGTAGCAAAGAAAGCAACTCTGCAAAACAGGGAAAAATTGCAAGTGAAAAGCTTCAAGATAAAAATTATCATGCAATTGTTTCATTTATGTATTTGTTTTCTTTTCTCTGAGAGCTTTTACTATTAATTTGGCCTCTGGCTTTTTTACTGGCCTTTTTAACTCTTACAAAGTATGTATTCAAACACTCTAATTTAGATTTTAAAAATCAAGAAATGGCCACATATATCACTTTGTGTTTTAAAAGAGAATTAACATGATAGCTAAAGCAGTACTTATGGCTCTAATAAAAAATAATAATTTTTCCTATATGTGCATTCTGCTCCATCCATGAATCTTAATGCTCTAAGATGCCTGAGAATCAAACTCTGCAGAGATGTGAAATGTGTACATTACCTCATATAAAGTATATATTAAAAAAACTGGCATCTACTGCATGCCCACATGTAAAATGCTATGTCTGTATTAAAAAGAAACAAATAAAACTCTAAAAGATAATGGATGCCTCAATTAAGAAGTTTGCTGCATCATAAATTCCTTTCCTATGGCATTCGCAAAAAGTTGCCCCATTCAGAAACCCTTAAACTCTGTTGATATTGCTCTCTGACCACAGAATGAAAAATCTCAGGCACAGATATTCTTATCAAGCAAAGGAGTGCCCAGGACAGATTGTGAATTACACAGACTAAGTAACTTTTTGTGAAGAAATGTGAAGAGATGATGTCTTTCAAGACATACTATTCAAGAATTTGAACTCTTCAACATCTGCAAAGTAAAGAAGACATTTTTATAGAAATTCCACATAGAATCACACTGCACAGATCACAGAATTTACTATCAGTGTTCAAATCTCACCAATTTCCAGAAGAAAAAAAAAAAAAAAGCTTAGCATGGACTGGAGTGGGAGAGTATTGAGTATTTGAGCTAAAGCTTTTTTTTATTTTTTACAAAAATGCTACCTACATTTTCCAATCACTGTCAGAGGTTCTGAGCTTCAAAATCTAAAGATTAACTATTTCTTTGCTATTATTATTCCTGTGGAGGAGCATACTAATGAAAGATCTGTTCACAAAGACAGCTATATGCTGGAGTCCAATTACTGTAATGTTAATGAAGTCAGCTGCCATTTTGTATCTTTTCTATGATAAATATGAGCTTTAACTTATTGTCATTTGTATATGATGTCATACTGTAAATATTAACATTCAAATTTTAAAGTAGTGCATTTTTGTTAATGTTATAGAAGCAATCTAGCCTTCTGAAAATATTTGAGATATTGGCTACTCAGTGTCTCAACTTCAAAGCATTAATTCCTTTAGCAGGTGCCCTCCTTACTAGTAATTGTGTAAAAGTACAAGATTATTTTTAAAAAGTGCTATTCTTCTAATGATATCCAATCTGAAACTATGCCTCATGGTCTGAAAAAGTTGAAATTGCCTCTTTTTCTGAATATATAAGCTAAACCATTCACTGTGTTACAGGTAGGTTTTACCAAAAAATAAACATGTTCTCCGGACAATTTTTTTCTTGTGTGTCATCTCCGTATCTAATTCTTCAACTATCTAAAATTAGCTATAATCTTTTAAAATTCCTTTCATCAACAGCACTAATGTCAATGCTTGCAGTTTCAATGAATGCATGTTAAAATGCTTTCCTGCTGGAGGAAAAGTGCATGTTGAAATACCCAGTAAGTGTCAAGAAATGATTTTATTGTCCATTGCTTTTTACTCTCTAACTTTCTAGAGACAAAGAGGCAGACTGTTTGCAATTCAATCTGGAATAGAGTAAATAGTATGAAGGCCAGTATGTTGAGCTAACATGGAAACAAGAATGTGAGTACCAATATTCTAAAATGTACACTCAGTACCTAGGTGATCTTCTGCAAAAGGAAACATCTACATAGTCTGCAAACAGTTTCAGTTCTGATCAGAACATTAAATCTAGCTAAACTGAATCTAGAGGAAATGTGAAAATAATGCAAAACCAGCCCTTCTTTAACTTAAAACTAGAAATGTCTCCAGCATGCAACAGTTTTCCACATCTTTTGCAATATTTGAAATACTCATATGTTGTTGGTATTTAGCTCATAACCATCTAGACAGAACAAAACTAGAACAAAATTAGGTATCTATATTGATTTTATCTGATCAAGGTATCTATACTGATTTTATCTGATCAAGCAATAATCTTAGATCCCCATTATATTTTTTTTTTGCACTCATGTATAGTCAGTCATTTCAAAAGAGAAGAATTTCTCAGCTAAAATAATTCTCTTGGGATGAGTAGGAGCAAAGGACAGCCTACATAACTATCAGCTAACTTGGGCTGTCAATAACTATAAATAGGTCTGTGTGCAACATATAAGCAGAAACATAGTATAACAGCTGTAAAAGCCTTTTGCAGAATTTCAGCCAGGTAATTACCTAAATACTAACAAGATATAACTTCTAATTCTAAAAATATCTCAGATAAAATGTATTAGGGCCATAGCAAAAGTATCCCATCTAGAATCAAGTCTGGAATTAAAGCAACATGTGTAATGAAAAATCCTTACTATGAAATCACAGTTATTTGTGATCTAATAATAAATATTCACTCTGAATGTAATGCCTCCTATTTATTTCCATGGAAACTAAATACAGCAGTTGCAAAGAGCGCAGTAAGAGAAAATTCTCAGATTCTGTTTTTCATAACAGTCATTATTTATGCATTTTTACCTGCATGCCATCCTCGGAAAAATCTGCACTGGTGGAGGGGACCCACTCACTGTCAACATTGCTGAAAAGCACCATGCACTGCCTTTCTGTGCTTACATCCACTGTTTGGTCTCCACAAACATTTAGCAAGCATCAAGTGAATGTCAGTGGGTGCCATTTTTTCTGCATGACAGAATTCAATTGCACAACTTTGTTTCATATGCATTTCCATGTCAGATGCTGGTTTGTCAGACTGTTCCTCTGCTGCTATCTGTCACGTGACAACAAAACGTAATAAATATTGGCAGGAAGGTTCAACCTCTACTGCCATATCACTAGTATCCACCTATGATCTCGTGGGCCAATGCAATAAAACAGGAGGCATTACTTTTGGAGCATCTTTAATACCTGAACTGTTCAGATCTTGTTTTTCAATCAATAGTGTTTGATTTAAATAATTATGATGATGCAGATGTTAAAACATCACATGAATATTCTTGTTCATATTGTGTACTTTTGTCCATTTTTATAAATATATCCTATGCTCACTTCTTCATAAGTCTTGCAATTCTTCAGTAAATTTCCTCCATTCTGTCGCACTGAGTTTCTGTCTTTCAGTCTTTTAAGTTTTAAACTGCTTATCTAGGTGGCTTTTGTTTTGGTCCTTCTCTCCACATAAATTGAAAAACATGTTGCATGTCAGAGGACAAGCCATTAAGTCAGGTTTACAGCATATGGACTACATTGTTACATCATTGATGAGAGCAAAAGAAGAATGCTTTTTCCTTTATGCATGCTTTATGGGTTATAAATAGTACAATACTTCATGAATTTTAATTTCTAATTTGCAGTTGGTTTTGCTTCTGTTATTTCATATGAATAAATACAGATTCAGAAGTAGAGCTCACAAAGGGTCTGGCAATTTCAAATAAGGAGGTATAATCTAATGAAAAAGACTGAGAGTGAGCACTAGATCAAAGGTAGATCAGGTTAGCATACACATAATGCAGAAGCAAAAAGACACAAATGGCAAATACCAAAATTACCATGACAGGGATAGAAAATTTCAATTTTCAGTGGTATTTTAGAGACAAACAAAGAAGGTAACAGAAAATTAAACACAGTCAGGTGGAATAGATTTATGTATTTAAAATGCAGTAAGGCTAATTTTACCATATTTAACATGTAATCTGATCGGTGTATGAAAAATGGTTGTAGCAGTGTCACGATAAGCTGAACAACTGGTGAAGAAGATGGAGATAAAGTGTAGATGATAGTTCAAATACATGTGAGGCTTGTAGAAGCAGAATTTAAATACATAGTCATTGTTTTTTTGAATGCACCTGAACAATTTGCTATGACCACCAAGCAAATATCCAAGCTGAAGTGGTGATCCTAATTTCCACCAAAAAATCTAAGCGTTAGACATATATCCTATGAATAACTCTTACTATTATACCAGAAATTAGCATTTCCAAAGGACTTGTCTGATGCCCAATATTTTTCATGATAATTGAATAGTAGCTACCTGTGTCTACATGTCTTAGTTCTTTAAAATCTTTATTTCAAGAATCAAATAAACCCAAAATAATCTCTTAAAATCAAATTAATGAAGAATTTTCACAGATTAGAACAGTAACTGCTTTGTGTTTAGGTTTTTTATTGGAATGTACTCAAAGCAGATAGTCATGTTTCAGGAAAAAAGAATATATTCTACAGAAAAGGAATACATCTTTCTTCAAGGTGTCACAAAACAAGAAATGAAAAAGTACATTCTGGTTCAGCATAGTTTAGAGTTAACCCACTTCACCTGGGTCTTTTTTTCTTCATTTGTTTTTGTTTTGTTTGCTTACTTTGAATCCTATTGCATTTAACCCAAGTTAAATACTTTCATTTTCATTACACACATGGAAAACATTCATCTATTTTCCAAATGTGCAGTATTTCACCAAAATCTCTGAATATTTCACTACTATTTTCAACAAACACTTAACAGTTAAATGAGATGTTATTATAGGATATTATAACTTCATTGCTTTTACAGAACATAAATACAATAACTTTTATGTGCTGAAAAAACATTGTGATAAATTCAAAGCACATAAATGTATATTGGCTACATAAATCAAACGTTATATAATTTATATAAAACCACTTTAATTAAACTTGTCAAATGCATGACTAAAACATATTTTGTAATTAAGTCTAAAGCATTTTCAAGAATTTAGCTTCTTTAATTATCTGAAGCCAGGAACAGCAGAGTGCTCTGAGGCAAAAATGGGGCCTAGCAGTTAAACTGCTACTGACTTCCTCAAAACTACTAACGTGATTAAAGTGAAGCTTGTGCTTAACTGTCTTGTTGGGAGACTGCCCAACTATGCTATGACTAATCATGTTATGAAAGCAACTTCTACGTGCTTACCTTTCTTAGCTTAGAATCTAAAAAAAAAAAAAAAAGATTGTATAGGAGACAGCAGCCATCTCAAAGCCATCTCATATTTTTTTCTATTTGTGCATATTCACATAACTGAGCAAGAAACATGGTTTCTTCTAGATTTGTAATACATTTACCAATACCTACCAGGCAAAAAAAAGCAGTGGGTCAAACATGCAGTAGCAGTATATTGCCTCAGTGATTACCTGTTTTATGGACAACACTGAAAAGAGCACCGTAATAAAAGATTATATTCTTCTGAATCATCCATTGACTGGTTTTATCTCCAATATAATAAGAACATCAAAATTTGTGAAGACTATTCCTCAGCCATAAGAGATCATAGTCTGCACATATAAAATCATTATTTGTATATAAGACAAATAATAAGCTTTAATTTTCTTCTAAAAATACTCCAATAGTGAAGGAATATGCTCAGGGAAAAAAGAAAAAAGAAAAAAAAAGCAATTCCACTTTTCCTCAGCTGTGCAGAGGGCTCAGACAGGTCAGGAAAGCTCTTCAACCAGTGGAACCAGTGGCGGTACTACAAAATTTCATATTTGTTTATACATATGTTTCATTACTTAATTCATAACTTTTGTCTTTGATTCCTCTAACTGAAAGGCTGTTACCCTGTTATAGAGAGAAAAGACCTTATTATTCAATCACTATACTATCTTCCTAAGTGAATAACCACCACTATTTTTTACCTCATATATATTCAGCAGCTGCAAATTACAACAATTTTTCAGCATTGGCAGTGGGACATTTGAACATAATCAATAACAGTAATGGCCTCTCAAGCAACATCAAGAAGATGTGAACTTGCCTGATGTTAATGCTCCTATCACATTCAATTAACACTAAGTGCTACCACATTTATGTGCTTCACACAAGAATAAGGTACGGAATGAAGTACACAAACTTGATAGTTGTACTGTCAGTGCAATGAATAAGGAAAGGTGAACATTTAAAAATGTAATTCACCTTCACTAGCCCAGGACTTTGGCAAAATGGGACGCATTAAATTAGCTGATAGGAAGGTAAAGGCCACAAGTTAAATATACAGACAAGACCACTAAGACTTGACACTCTTTCCTGCATTTATTTTCCTCAGTCATGCCCTTATGTGAAAAGGCTACAGTGATGAGAGTAGGAACGAAAGGTGCTGGCAACAGTAGTGGGCATAGTCACAATTATATGAAAAACACTGAAATAAAAAAAAATTGCCTAGAAAGTCATAAACCTGGATATTTGCCCCTGTCTCAGAAACATTCACTTTTTTAGCAACTGGGAAATAGAAATAATACTAAATAATTATGGAGCAGGGACTGAAACCCAAGATTTTTTCTTCAGCTGAACTATACTGTGGTACATTGTCCCACCTCCTTATTTTATCTATATCCCATTAGTCTGCCAGTCCTCTCAGTGTAGATCCTTACTTTGAATCTTACTTTGCCTTCTTTTCTTTCTTGGCCACTAGGAAGCAGATACTTTCTTTTAGGTGTAGTCTCTCAAAGCAGTACTTTATCACAGAAACTATGACTTACATTCTCCCTGCACCTAGCCTAGCAAGACTTTATGTAGTCCTCTGGGTGGTTCACTTAGGTAGAAACTTCTATCTTCAGGTATCTACATAGAGGGATTTTCTTAATCATTCAAAAGGCCAATAGCAATCTGTCCTTGGTCACTTGTGTGAAATCAACTTAGGATAAATTAGCAAGTAGAAGTGACAGAAATTTAAATATTTCTTTCTAGGCTGTTCTTCTGGCAAGCAATAATGGACTAAATTGTTATTATTTCTAATACTTTTGTACAGAGCTGGCAAATAAAACCAGTCTCATAAAACGCGAGCCACAGCTGTTTCCCACAAGGAATATGAATGTTCCATTTTAATAGCCCAGTGCACACTGGACACACGAAGAGGAATGGAAAGGCACAGAAAGAAGACGGCTGCAAATCACAGAATCACATAATTGCAGGGCTTATAAGGGACCTCAAGAGGTCATCAAGTCTAACCCAACTGCTAAAGCAGTTTCCCTGCAATAGGTCGCACAGGTAGTCATCCAGGTGGGTCTTGAATATCTCCGTAGAAGAAGATTGCACAACCTCTCTGAGCAACCTATTTCCAATGCTCCATCACCCTTACTGTAAAGTTCTTCTGCATGTTTGTATAGAAATTCCTGTGTTCAAGTTTTAGGCTATTGCTCCTTGTCCTATAACTACACACTATCATGTATATTAATCAGCTATCCTCTCAGCCCCTGTATGCTCAATCAGCCCCAAAGCTCAGTCCATTCTTCCTAAAGAGCATGGTTTCTTTCCTGGCAATGTTACCACTCCCTAATGTGATAACTGTGAAGCTTTCCAGCAACAGTGTTATATGACTTGCTGCATCTGAGACTGGTAAGGAATGCGTTGTCTCAAATTAACACGAGATAATCAAAATACTTTGTGGATAGTTTTACATTTGAAAGCATCTCTTTGGAGCTTTTTGCTTACAAATGGGAATCGAAATTAATTCAATTCTCATTCAAATTAATTTTGAATTAATCAAAATCAAATTAATCATTATTAGCAAATCAGAAAATCTTACATCCATGTAGAGTATCTCCTGTTGTTAAGAAAGCTCTCAGTGAATTGATTTGTATTATCCCTGAATCCTGGATGACTCTATCGTGGTAGTGACCCCTGCTGACTAGGGGAGGCATGACTCGGGAGACAGAAAAAGATTCACCTTCCTTGAAACCCATTGACTGGGACGAGACAGTTGCCCAAAGTGAACCATAAATTACCTAAACTAAAACTAGATAAAAGTAAAAAGTTTTTACTTTCAACATCCAAAATAGACTGCTTAATTAATATTTTTTCATAAAAAGTTGGAAGGATTCAGCCTCCCTCTGTGCAAACTTACTTGCTTCAAACTGAATCAGAAAAAGATTCTGATCTCACTCTTCTCTCTCATTTTTCCTTAAAGAAACAGTAGTTATATTACCTGACCAGCTGCTGTCCTCTGCACTTGACTGCTCTATAACTAATGTCTTTACTAAGTAAGCTTATCTCTTGCTGGCTAGCTATTCAATTTTTGTTTCTCCATTCACTTCTACTTTGTATGAAATTATGTTTGCATACATCAATAAACTAATTTGTTATAAATATCTGCAAGGATTTTTTATTACTGTGTCACTATGGACACATATATGGACACAACAGTAGGCTGTTAAGGTCAGACACAATAACAACATAAATCACTTTGGATGGCCATGATTCTGGGTGAACTGACCTGTAAAGTGTATCTTCAAGGGATACTTTAAAAAATACTGTAATATCAAACAAAGAGGGAGCTCAAACATTTAGTTTCCTTTGCCTTCACAGTGGAATATGATTCCTCTAATTCTCCAGATAAAATGATGTGTAAAGTAGGGTATAATAGTGTGCTTTTAATACAAACACTAGCAAGAAACCCTTATTTGGGACACAATACTATAGCAAAAGCCCAACTCTACAAAATAAAGTAAAAACACATGGGAAATTTTAGTGGAGATTTATACTCTGTAATGATAGAAGTCTGTTCCACAGGAAAGAAAAAACAGTACTAAAATTAAATGACTTAGTGGCACATGCAGTCAAACTCACCCAATTCTACATTAAAAATTAAAATTAAAAATTAAAGTCTACATTACAAATTTTAACAAGAATAAAAAGGAAAGAAATATCCTTGAAATTTTGACCTTGCCAGAGGAATTAGTATAAACTAAAATAATTATTGGCACTTCATTTCAGAAATACTGTTTTTCCTGTGAGTACCAGGTAGACCGGTCTATATAGTGTTCAAAGTCTAGACTGATTATGATAAAAAGGAGTAAACAATTTGTACTTTGAACAAAAAGTAAACCTGATTTTTCTGAGTAATTGGATATCAGGATTTTCAAGGAATGGAAGTCCTTATTTGAGTTTCTTGACTAAATTCTAGAATTCAGTTATGACAATACTCTCAGCTACAGCTTTGGCATTCTGTAATGACTAAGATTGTCAGTCCTACCACTGAGACAGTAATGTCCAAGTCTTACTTCCTGCAAATCTTCTTCGTTTACTGAAGATTTACACTTTGATATGAGATTTATATGATAAGATATACATATAAGATTTATATATACAGTCAGTTATACTGGAGTAAACTTAGAAAAATTCAGCATTGTAGATATATTTGTATCAAGCTAAAATCCACTGGTTTTGTATTCAATGTATTAAACAGTCTATCTTACATCTCTGAAAAATCACAGAACCAAAGATTGGTTGGTTGGAAGGGAACTCTGGAGGCCATCTAGTCCAACCCCTGCTCAACCAAGGATTCCCTGAGCAGGATACCCAGGACTACATCCAGGCAGTTTTTGAAGATTTCCAAGGAGAAGATTCCACAACATCCTGGAGCACCTTCTGCTGCTGTTCTTGTCTCCTGTATAGTCAAAAAGTGTTCCCTGATGCACAAAGACCCTTCTGTTCAGCTTTGTGCCCATTGCTGCTTGTTCTGTCACTGAGTTTTCACTAGAAACATCATGGGACTGTCCTCTTTGCACCCTCCCTTCAGAGATTTATACATATTGATAAGATCCGCTCTGATCCTCCTCTTCTCCAAGGTGAACAGTTCCAACTCTCTGACTCTCTGAGCTTCTCCTTAGAGGAGACATGCTTCAGTCCCTTCACCAGGGCTGACTGCTAGACTCTCTCCATTATGCCTCTCTTGTACCAGTGAGCCCAGAATTTGACTGAACTTCCCTACAGAGTTTCCCCTGCACCAAATTCTCCAAAATATCAAAGACGACAAACCCATCTAAAATTACAATGAGGCTTTTATGATAAAGCAAGTAGTAAATTTTGGCAATTATCATCTGCAACACAAAGGATACCTCTACACATGTATATTTTTAACCATTTTCTTATAAATTGATTTAAAATGCTTTTGCCTCAAATGTTATTTTCATGGTTATTTTATAACTATTTGTGTCAGATACTAAGTATATATATACTAAATCAATTTCTGACTGAAAACACATCATCAAAATAATCAATATTTACAATAACCTACACACCAGTAAAACTTGCAAAGCAATATAATTAAGTTCCTTCTGATGCTAAATGATGAGAGTCTACCCAGGGCAGCTTGACACTGACAGAGTATAAATACTCTCTCAGAAAGGAATCTCTCATTCAATTTGACAGATGGCTGCAAGAGATGTCATTGAAGCAATTAAAAGAAGAAAAAAATTAAAAAATATTCATGAGACAATATTGATAGATGGCTGCATGATAAGGATAAACAAGAAAAACTTTTGAGAAGGGAAAAAGGTATCCAACAATGCTGCTGTAAGAAGTACATATATTGGTTAACAAAATTAGTGTTTATGTTGAACTTGTCATTTTACTTTAAAAAGTTTTGCTAATACTTGCATGGTGAACATGAGCTGTATTCAGATCATTTCTGTCTTAAATACAGCTGGTAAGACCCCTAAAACCACAAAAGTAATATAAAATGTTTATTTTTTATATACTAAAATAAAGACTCACCAATTAAGAAAATTTTAGAGCATGAGTTTAAGTATATGTAGAATATCTTTACATAGATGGTATGGCAGCAGTATTTGTAACAGATAGCGTTCTGTGAAATGAAACAACCTGAAGATCCTATTTCATTTGATTTATTAATCGCTTAGAGTTACCATTAATGCTGAAATAAAATAATTTGTGTTATTACTGTATGTCAATCCGCAGCACTATGTAGCTGAAGCAATGTGAGCCACTGTCGTGTAAGTTCCATTATGTTAGAAATCTATTAGCAAGAGATGACAGAAGAAAAAGAAACACAGTTTTCAACAAACAATATAAATTATTTTAAAATACGTTGAAAAACCAACAACACCTTGAAGACTAGTGTTATTTTCCCTCATCTGTCACTGTTAATTATAGGGAATAAAGTGCAGCCAAGCAATGCTACTAGTTTTATTTATGTGTACACTTATGATGCTGCTACATATTTGAACATTTTCTCATCAGAAGATGAATTTGCAGACTCTAGGAAAGGCAGAAATTATAATCTCCTCTCTTTTGGCTTACTTATCACATTCCTCTTTCCCCACCCTTCCAGTTCAGCAGGAAAACTGTGTCTTTTTAAAATGATTTGGATTTTCAGGTTCCGAAGTTATATCTGTTAATCATCTTTGAAAACATCCATTTCTTACACTATAGGAAAAAAAGTTAAACTTGCTGCAGTTCTAGTCATTAATATTTTTAGCCCTTTATTTGAAAGGCTTAGAAGTACTTACCCTACCAGTTATGTTTTCCAATGCAAGCTACCTAAACATAGCAGCACATCAGAAGGTAAACACAGATAAGAGGACATGAACGATCTCTCAGACAATATCAAGATTCTTTACCCCATTTTTTTGAACCACTGTACTGCTAGTTATCTATCTGAGCACACAATAGACTCTCTGCCTCTTCTTCCCTAAGAATCACAAAATCAGTGTCTCCAGTATGTAATCCCCTACATCCTCCCCAATACGCCTCAGCCCTTCTTGAAATGAAACATGACAAAATCATGTGTACTGTCAAGATTATTAATGTCTTGTACCAAACTTATTAATATTGCATACACAGAAAAGATCAATGCCAGTGCTAACTTTCATACGTAATAAGGTTTAAATAATAATAAATAAAAAAAAAAATAGCCTTTTTAACCATAAAATTAGCTTTCTTGACCATAATATTTCTGTAAAATTCAAAATTAAGGAGAAGGAATTGGTAAATTGATTTTGGTGAGAGGTGGATGACATGCTGTATAGTGATGGGTTGTTCTGGGGGGAAGAGTTTGTGGGCTATTTTTCCCTAGTAAACTCTGTTTTCCAGGACAGAACATCCCTTACTTTCAATTTTTGTTTCTGGGTGCTTGAATTAGGTTAACTGAAACACATATTGAACCTTATCAAATGCAAACACCTTCCTGAATCTTTAAACTGATAAAAATCTTTAACCTTTCTACAGAAAATACTGAAACAGCGTGAAATAATGTGGAAACATAGTTACTACAAAGTAATGATAAATACTTTCAAATAAAAACAGATCAATCCAGAAGACACCATAGAGAGCTTAGTCCAAGTATGAAGAGAAGAACATTCTTATATTTGCCAATTTTGTTAAAGTGTAGTTTTGCAAGGTTCCTGTCCTCAGAGGAATAAATTAAGCATTCCATTTTATTAGAAACATGGGGAGAGTGATTACAACCAGAAATACCTTTTATGATGAGAGATTTCACAAAGGAAATCAATCCTATTTCAAAAGCATAAATGAAGAAATGAATTTTGAAAAGGGGTAATGGACCTGCCCAAAACAGAGAGGGACCCACAACAGATGCCCAGACCAATCATCCAGAGGATACAAAAGGTTGCACTGTAGCTAGATCATGAAAGACTGTATAAAACATCCAGCTTATCCAGAATAAGAACAAAGCATTGAAACACTACATGATTTCAACTGCTGCTGCTTATAAATCAAGAATAAAATGCCCAATTGTTTTATGCCATTCAAAGTGTAGGGTGATACCAAGGCCACTAAACTTAATCTAATCACACATCTCTAAAAATGTGCCAAGATTCAGGGGATTTTCAGTTTGCTTTAATACACTTATTGCCTGTAAAGACAAAAAAAAGTCAGTTGGAACATTTAATGAAAAAAAAAATCCCTAAATTTTTAAGTATGAAATACTGAGATTTTAGCCAGAAATGTATTAATTCGTGAAACTCACTCCAGCAAAAATATTTGTCATATAGTAACTACTGATTAGAAATCATACTTCCTCCTTTGAGGATAAAATTAGTTGCTCACTACCACATGCTGGCCTTTTTAGCTTACATCAATAATTAAGCAAGTGTAATAGAAAGGTTGTAAAATTAAAAATACATATCATCATTTTTCACAGAATCCCTGGAACTGTACCATTCCTATAATTTCAGATTTCTAAGGTGAGACTCTTTTTCAACAGTGTATTAATTATTTTATGGAACTAAATTAGCCTAGAATTTCTCAACTGTAATTCCATATAAGAGACAATATATTAAAAACTTAATGTTGAATTACTGTAAATTCTTTTAACGGGTCTGTATGAAGAGAACAAAGGCTAAAAATGTCACCTATATTAGGAAGGATGTTGTTGCTAGATGTACAAGGTTGGGCGAGCTGTCAGAATAAGATAAATGGAGCTCAGTTGTACCATTAACCTGTGACATTTTTGACAGTGGAAAGCTGTGCACTGTGAGAAAAGCAGAATATGTATCTTTTTTTTTTTTTTTTTTTTTTTTTACTTTTTTCTTCTCAGTAACAGAACTAAGAAAGAAGATACAAGGGTCCAACATAAGAAAATAATGACAAAAGCCTTCTTTCTCTGCCCCTCTAAAATATTAAAATTCAAATGAAGAGAGCTGTGCTTTAAGGCTACTCCACACATACATTCCACTATAAGATATAAAAATGGAAATCAAACAAAGTAAAAATACTTCATTGTATTAAAAGTTAGACCACTGTAACAGGATTGCATAAATCTTGACATTTTAAGACTAACAAATTATAACCTCCATTCTGACAATTTGATTTATATTTCTGTCAAGCCAAGTAACTGGAAAGAGAGAAAGGAATGAACTGTTATAAAATGATAATCATTATACTTAATGTAAACAATCGTTACATTAGCAATTTTAGGTTTCCATTTTAACATTATAAATTCCCATAGTTTTTCCTTAGGAATACATAAAGTCTCACTTAGCATATTAAAAAGTCTCTGCAAAAGAAAGAATTCTAACTAATCTCTACACAGCAAAAGCAATATGTTCCTATTTTACAAGTTAATACATACTAAAAATCAAGGGGATACTCTGTAAAGTTATTTCAGATAAGTGGTGATTAGAAGCTTTGTTCAGTGTTGTAGTAAGTTTGAAGTATTACTTGACAGTAGTGCTTTTCCAAAGAAAGAGAACTGAAATATTAGGAGAACTCTGAGATATGTAGCTGAGTGTGTTTTTTTTATTTTTTTCTTTTAAATCTCTGGAAACATATGCATTATGTCATTGCCTAGTCTAAAAAAGACAAGATCTTTAATCTTATTTTCATGCAACTTTGTAGGGGACAAAGCATTAAAGACTGCAGCATAGGTAGGGATTACGCATTTTTACTATTTTCTTTGAATATTCCTCATATGATTAAAAAGATCTATTATATACAATAAACACCATCATCGCTGTCATCAGTGGAAGGTCCTGAATCTAATTACATTAGAATGAATGCATGTCAAGTGTTACTTCTTCTTAAACTTTTATCAGTTTCTCCATCTTTAATGCATGATGGTATAATCAATCAAGGAGTTAGTGACATCTCCCATAACATCTCTTAAAATCTTATCCTTAGAGTTGGTGAGTACCTTCTGTATTAGCATAAAATGACTACAGTTGGGAATTTACAATATCAGTTTATTCTCACTTTGAATTCCAATACAAAATAAGATCAATTCTTAAAGAAGTCAAAAGCATAGTACATTTTATTCTCTTGATATTCTAGACCCATGGAATATTATAATTATTGCCAACAATTATATATATAAAAGTAGTACCATAAATAATATCTTGTGAAAGAGGAATTTAAAGATTCAGTAGCTCAGTTTCAATGATTTGAGGAACTATGATGTAAGGTAGTAAGCCAAATCACCTCAATTCAGTGAACAGAGAAATCAGTCACTCTGAAGATTGAAAATGTTTGGTAGAGTAGCAAGAGTGACATTTACTGTGATAGAGGGTGGCTAAACTCATTATCTCAACTCCTAAGTCTTTGAAAAACTTGGATTCTCCGGCTAATCTCAAATTGATCAATTTTCTAGCAGTCAGGAGGACTACAATGTCCATGGAGGAATAGAGGGTCAAAAACCACTGTGTACCCAGCACAACCTCAGAATGTTAAGACCGACAGTGTTTCATTTGGAGTGCAGTTATCCCAGCAAGGCTCTATTTTCACCAGTCAACAAGATGCCAACTCTTTGGTGAAGACCACGTCAGCTCATCCAGCTGGAACACAAGTCAAGAACTCCAAAGATCTCCAGAGAGATTCATGGAATGGTGACCTGACTGAATCATAGAAATCATTGAATCACTCGGGTTGGAAAAGATGTCTAAGATCATCCAGTCCAACTGTTCACATATCATCAACATTTCCCACTAAGCTATAGCCCTCAGTACAACATCTAAACATTTCTTGAATTCCTGCAGGGACACCACCAGCCCCATGGGCAGCCTGTTCCAGTGCCTGGCAACTCTTCTCAGAGAATTAGCATTTCCTAACGTCTGACCTGAATCTCCCCTGATGCAACTTGAGGCCACTTCCTTTACTACTGTTGCTAGTCACATGAGAGAAGAGGCTGACCCTCACCTCATCACAGCTTCTCTTCAGGTAATTGTAAGGAGTGATAAGGTAACTCCTGAGCCTCCTTTTCTCCAGACTAAACCATCCCAGCTCCTTCAGCCACTCCTCATAAGAATTGTGCTCCAGACCTCTCACCAGCTTTATTGCCCTTCTCTGGACATGCTTGAGGGCCTTAATGTCCTTCTTGTTGTGAACACAGTACCTGAGGTGCAGCCTTACCAGGGCTGAGTATAGAGGGATGACTTCCCTGCTCCTACTAGCAACAAGGAGCAGGGATTTCTGATACAAGCCAGGATGCCATTGGCCTTCTTGGCCACCTGGGCACACTGCTGGCTCATGTTCAGACAAATGTCAACCAATACCCTCAGGTCTTTTTCCTCCACAGTCTTCCCCTCAGTCTGCCTCAGCCTGTAGCATTGAAAGGGGACTGAAGGGGAAAGTCTCATGTGAGTGATGTCAGTCCTTACATATAATACCATTAGCATGGAAGGGCATTTCAGGGATCAGCTCCTGCCTTCTACCTTATCCAGGCAGAACCGTTAGCTGCACTTGGAGTACAAAGTGCTCTGAAAAATCAACTTATTGTGCTGATACACTTCAAAGTTTTGAAAGCCACTCAAATACTAACAGAACCTTTGATGTCAGCTTTATCTCTATAGACACGTTCTAGAGATAAATCTGAAACTGTGCTCCATCTTGGACAGGGGATATGGCAAACAAAGGAATACAGAATTTCTCTAGCTGTTAAGTTAAGAACAAGAACAAGAGTTCTTGTTCATTATGCTTCACTTGCAAGACACAAGCACTTGCACAGGTACCTGTAAAGCCATGAGGCAGTTTTGAAAGAGATTTTAACATAGCAACAGTATCTAGTGATAATATACTAAAACTCCAAAGAAACATATGTTTCCTAGATTCAGAAACTACACTTTGAGACAAAAGTGTAAAAACATTTTGCCCTAAAAATATTAACAACATGTAAGCACATGTTCACTGGGTAGATATTATGAGTTCAGGTAGACAGCTGCACATGCACACCAGCGAAGGAATGTGCATATAAGTTCACTTGAATGAAAAAATACATTTTACTGATGGATGTTGAAAACATGAATGCATGACAATAAATTCACTTAGGACAGAACCTAATTCTAGCAAGCAATCAAGACATCCAGAGAAAAGCTGCTTTCCCTAAGCGTATGAGTCGGTGACTATATTTTGCGCTTTAGAAATACAACTGTGTAAAAGCATAAAGTGCTCAAAGTGCTTTACAGAAATCGTTAATTCAACCTTGCACCTTCAAAACTGACATAGCTCTTGTGGAATAAATCTTAAGGCTGTCTGGCACTAAAATGCATGTAATCAGACTTCTTTCATTTAATTTCAGTACTACATTACACAGTCTTTAAACTGAAATCCAGTGCACATCAAGAATATCTAAAATAACTATTTTTTTAATCTTTAAAAAACAGAATCTATTTTAGACACAGAAAAAGATTAAACATTTTTCAGATTTTTTTCAGCAATCAAAACAACATTCTTCTGAACACATATCTGAGATTACTATGGGAGTTAGTTATTGATGTTTTATAGCTCATGTGGGTCTCACTAACTGTCCTTAATGGCCCACCTGACCTAGCTACAAGATGAACTGGATGATCTTATTTAGAAAGTACAGTTCCATAAAAATTTGGCCAAAATTGAAAGTGAAAATATATTGGAATATCAAACTTCTTTAAAAGAACATTAAAAATAGTATTTAAATTTGAATTAATTCAAAGAGACACTATCAGACACAGGTAAGAAAATCCCCAACATCCTTTTGCACCATACAATATGGTTGATTTTTGCAAAAACAACTAATGGACAGAAATAAGAGATGATTTTATACTTTTTTAAATGAGAAATTCAGAAGGTAGTACATTTTTTCTGGCCTCACTGTCTCTCTTCAGGCAGTTTGTATATGTAGTGTGCTTTTTTTGTATACAATATAATGTGGTTTTTTTGCTTTTGTCTTCATGAAAATGGGACTATATTTTTAAGGAATCTGCTTGGATTGACAGACAACCAGCAAAGCTAATATCCCCCTTAACTGCTCAAAAGCTACGAACTTTCTGAAACAAGACCCACATTAGCCTTTTTATTTCAAAAAATTAATTTAGAGCACTGCTATCCCACTATACAAAGATTATTAAGGGCTGGCAAAGACTTCAAGGGCAATTATTTGAAGAGTCATTTCTGTAAACAGAAACAAATCACAGGACAGGATACACTTATGAGCGAAAGTGACCCAAACATTAGATGAAAAAAAAAAAAAAAGAAAAACCAAACATGTCAACATCAAAAATCCTGCTTGCACCAGAAGCTTGAGAACTGGAAGACATATTTCTTGGGTTAAGTTGTGACTTTAAATTTGATTTAGCATCAGATCAATGTTTTTTCATAGAAAAAAAGACTGCACAAATTTGAAAAGTAAGTTTGGAATGGAAGTGTGGAAGAGAAGAAATGTAACAGTAATTTCTTAGGAAATTGTTCTGATATCTCTCTCAAATTAGTTTAAGACCTTTTCTTTGGATGTTACAAATTATTGTTATGGAAATTGCAATTATATCATAGAGCCAGAGCTCTTCAGATATGAACTAAGCAACATTAGCTGCAAAGCAAACATTTTCACTCAAAAAAACTGTAGTAAAATTGAAGGAGTTAAAGAAAAAGACAGATTAAGATGAGAACACCAAAACAGACTTAAATGAAAGAATTGCTACAACTCATGAACTTTCTGAAAAGATCATATTACAATGAGCTGGAACTAGAGCTATATGTAGATGCCATGCAATTAAAGTATTCAATAAGACAACAGTTTTCTAACAACTTCTGTAGACATCCATATTCTATCTGTATCTTACTGTTTAATATTCACCCACACAAACAGTAAATATAGAGGGAAAACACTCTCTCTTACAGTTTTCCTCCTTGAAGGCATGATTTTTACCCAACACGTGCCTTACATCTCTCTTCTAAGGAAAGAGTTTAAGGCATTTTTGTTATTTTCCACTTCATTATTCCTTTGATTACGTGACCTTTTACATTTTAGGATGAAATTGATCATGGAAAAAGTCAGCAGAGTAATATTGCAAAGAAATGAAAGTCAGCTTCCAAAAGATTACATTGCCTTCAAAGAGGCATCATAAAACAAAACAAAAAAGCAGAAAATATTTTCCGGAATGCTTTGTACGTAATGCTTTGTTGTGTCAAAGAGGTAAAACTCTATGAAGTCTTTCAATCTGCCAATTAATTGCTGTTTTTCTTCAGAATTTTCTTGTATACTTTAATAAGGTTGGAAAAAATATTTGCTAGGAATCAAGTTGCAAATACTGAATACTGCTCTCCTTTATCCTTTTATTTCATGGTTCATTTTCATCAAAATGTGGAAGCTGGCATGGTACTGAGAAGTTATAGACTCTTCCTTAAAAGAAATCAAGTTTAACAGATGATACAGACATCTCTCCTTCACTCCCTGGTTTTTCTCTGAATTTGGGCAAGTACAGCCAATGAAATGTATCCATTCCTTCCATCCACAAAAATAAAAAATGATAAATGGTGAAAAGCTTTATCTTCCAGCACAAAGCAGCATGGACTCGCACTGAAAGGAAACTGCTATCTACTTTTAAGGTACATTTTATTATTTACAAAATAGTACAATATTTTTTGCTATTTATTTCAAGAAAAAATTTATTTCCAATTTATGAAGTTATTATAAACTGTAGAATTCTCAGTTGTTTTCAAGACACCATTATGGGATAAGAAGGAAAATACAAAGAGATGAGGATCTGCATGTGTACAAAAATTGTGTGTTTACTTTATTATTTTATTATAATAGTATCCCAGGCACTAAGGGAAAACAATAATGGATTATCGCAAGTGGCTCTTACAGTGATTTATTTCAGTTTTTAATAACTCCAGACAAGATGATTCCATATGTAACAGAAGTGACAACAGCTCAATCAATTATAAACAGGAAACAAAGTTAACAAATAAGTCTTTTACTTCTCATGCACACACACACACACAAAAAAAAAATATATATATATATATGTCTCTAGATGGAAAGTCTGTGTATTTCTTGAATTGGAACTTTATCAATCAAGAACTTCCTATCCTGGTTAATAAAGTTAACATTAATTTTCAAGTAAAAACAGATGGAGAAAGCGAGAGCACTTATCTTATGCTAAGCATAATCTCAGCTAGCTTCAGATTTCAATTTTGAAAACCTTGGTCACATCTTTTCATATTACATTTGATCAAGATACTCTAAATGAAAGCTGGGAGCTCATTCTCACAAAAAGAAGACTGAGAACTGTGCTTCACTTGAGCAGTCTTAGGGATGACCCTTCCATTGCCATGTATTGGCCTGAAGTACAATCTACTTTCTTATTTAAAATATATATCTTCTCAGAGCAGCTGTCTTCTCTAAAGTGAGATACAATCAGACCCCTGCCTGCTGAAGCCCCCTATGAATCAGATTTAGATAAATATGAAGCCGATCCATCAGCTTCATAATGTTGCTCCAGGACAAACTGAAGTATATTAAAACTTTTCTGAGTTATCAAGCCACTATCAAAATCACAAACTCAGAATCACAGAAGGGCATGTGTTGAAAGGGATCTTAAATGTAAGATCAGGTCTGATTGTCTTCAGGCAGAAGGCTTCCTGCTAATGAGAAAGCAAACACACCCAGAGTGGATGCTTGAAAAATTCAAATTTAGGTATGTGAGTAGCATGGTTTAAACCTTTTCCTTCCTTTAGGGAAACCAAAAGACTTGACTTAATCAGGAAAGTTCAAAAGTAACATCAGAAGGCTAATGACTGAAGTCTAAGAATAAATAATGAAGCATAGTTAATGAACTTTTCCTCCTTAAAAGCTCAACTGAGAATTGGCGATTTATTCACATTCATAAAAACTCTTCTGCAAGCCAGATATTCACTGTGGAGTTTTGCATCTCCATACTTTGAAGCTAAGGGTTTCAGGAATCAGTTAAGATCTGAGATACAAGTGAAAAGTGACTACTATAGAGCATTATGTTCAAAATCTTTTTTATGTGGAGAAAAAAATCATGCCTTATATATAAAGACTAGATCTTATCATTACTATAATAATTTAATATGTTGATAGTACCAAAATTTTAAGTCTCATTTAAGAATTATTATTAGTCCAGGCATCATTATTATTAGAAAAAGAAATGCTTATATGCAAAATGATAATTACAGTAACATCAATAACAATAGTACTGTTTTAAATTGCTACACTTGGAATTCTTGATTTCTTCTCTTGACATCACGCATGGCCTTCCTATGGGTCTCCAGGCTAGTGGTATCATTCTGATGTTGGTGATAAGAGTGCTATGAGAACTTAGCATCTGTTGATGGCTTCTTATTCTGTCCAGAATCTAATTGGAATTTATATACTTGTTCCAATGATTTTACACCCAGTGTTCCTCATCACTGGGCTGCAGCTCTATATCACATCTGAATTTACATATATGATGACTTTTACGTGAGATATTGTTCTCTTTGTTACCCCCAAAATCATGTTTATCCAAGCCCAGGTCTCTGTCTGCAATTAAACACTGTGACTCAGTTAGAGCTGCAGGCCTCCTGCACCAAGCCTGTGCACCACTTCTTATTATTCTATTCCTATACTCCTCTACAGCACGTCCTGCACTCCTCTACAGTGTACCTCTCTCCACAGCTCTGTTGTGATACCGGACCTGTATTACTCAACACTATCTCATCACATTAAATAATAAATATTTCATTCTACATATAACAATTTTATCTTTTTGCAGCCACTCATAAGAACCTATTGTTGCTGTACTAAGATTTTTGAAAGCAAGAATAAAGCCACAGACAGCTGGTCAATTAGAGCAATTTCTTCCACAGCTAAGCCAAGTACAGCAAAGCTACTAGAAGGTCAAGAAAAGTTGTAAGAAAGCAAGTCTGACAACCTTCAGTCCCTAGACTTTGCAAAGTCAGCACAAAGCCTTTGTCAAGTTGCTAGCAATTGTAGGGCAATATTACCACAGATTCTGGGAATTAAACTGGCAGCATCTTCATGTCACCACTGCAGAAGCCAAGGTGTAAATACAGCTGGAGAGCTCTTTGAAGAGTAGCTATGTATGCCTAGGCTGAATAGACATTGAAGTAACTGCTGCTTAAAGGTAAGTATAATCTCACATAATTAAAAAATAATTTTCACATAAATGAAGGGCTTGATTAATTTAGGTTATTTTCTTTTAGAACTACTGTGTATTGTACAATATACTGGGAGGCTTAAGACAATTAAGATATTCCAGAAAACAGTGATGAATGGATACTGAAAAGTAAGAGAATGCTTATTATTAAAGACCTTTTTATACTATATATCTGTTTTCAGATGAACGGAATATAACAAAAATGATAGCCTACATTAAAAAAAAAAAGTCCAGCAGTGATAAAGGCAGATGAATATTTGGTTAACAATTTCATTACATTCTAAAACACACAGATTCGCTAGGACTGTTTAAAATTCCAGCTCAAAAGAACTGGAGAACATGCTACTGAGTGGCCTCATTTACAGAGAAAACAAAAAAGAAATCACAGAATCATAGAATCACTCATAGAACTGCTCAGGTTGGAAAAGACCTTCAAGATCATCAAGTCCAACCACAACCTAACCATACTACCCTAACTCTAACACCCCTCCACTAAATCATGTCCCTGAGAACCAAATCCATATGATTTTTAAACACATTCAGGGATAGTGACTCAACCACCTCCCTGGGAATGCTTAACAACCCTTTCTGTAAAGAAGATTTTCCTGATATCCAAACTAAACTTACCCAGGCGCAACTTGAGGCCCTTTCCCCTCATCCTGTCACCTGTCACCAGTGAGAAAAGACGAGCCTCGCTCTCACTGTAATCACCTTTCAGGTATTTGAAGAGAGCAGAAACTTCTCCCTTCAGCCTCCTTTTCCCCAGGCTAACCAGCCCCTCTTCCTTCAGTCAAATCACATTTGATCAGAGCTGAGAACTGATATTGGTGTTTAAATCCTTCATTAAATATTAATTTAAATTTCAGTAGGTTACTTTCCTTGCATTTGCAGTTTATGCATCTATTTAAAGGTCATAATACAACTTGCATATAACATTGAAGCCAAACTAAGCAGCAAAATTTCTATTGAAGTTACTGTTCAGATTGTGATAGTGTCATTTAAATTTCTTCATATTTGGAAAATCCCATGGACCAGGTGAATATTTATATACATAATATAATATTATATTACATTAAAAAATGAAGCATCAAATATATTTGTCACTGCAAATAGCATTAACATTTATAAGGACTAACCTTCTGAATACTATGAATTACCTATCATGAAATTAAATATATTCTGAGATTAATTCTATATTATATTATAAATATCCATAAAACAGGATACAATGGCACATGATACTGTGGGTACATGATGAATGCTTTTCAACTGATAATAGTTTTATAATGATTTATATTCTTTTAAAAGATGGACTAATATTGAAGGTTGAAGGAAAAAAAGGCTGGGGAATAAAAAAGTCTCAGAATGTGAGACAATAAAGTGGTTAAATTGTTATTCAAATGACATAGCATATAGAACAAAACAGCTATAGTCTGATTGCCATTAAGGCAAAGAAACAAGGAAAAGAAATATAAAATAATGAAAGCTTTTCAGGTTAGTTATTTCAAACTCTACTTCAGCGAGTGAGGAAGAAATAAACCTTTCAAACCCCAGAAACTGCTAGCACATATTTCCTTGTTTCACTGGACAACTCTGTTCACAAAGATGACAGAGCAGAAATCTGAAGCTATGACAGTACTTTGTGTTTAATTTCGAAGACAACATCAAATTATATTTCCACTGTGAAAAGGTCTAGATATGCCTTGTACCTTTCTTGTAGGACAATAGATGTGCTCTGCTTGTTTATTAAAGTTTATATCTGCTTCCCCTGTTGACAAAATTAAGCCACACTCTTTTTTTGTGCTAGACCTACATATCGTTATAATCAAGAGCAAGGAAATTGCACTTCAATCATTTTGTGCACAAAATTTTTACTGTTACCAGGATTGAAATTCCTACAAGCCTTAATCTGTGAGAAGTTACACAAACTTTACTTCAAGTTCTGAGCGGATGTTTCTAGCTTCACTGGAATCAGTTAAGTGTGACATTTATTATGGTGGAAACATTTTCGCATAGAAACCTTCCCTTAGATCCAAATATTTTCTACAGTAGGAAAGAAACTGACTACATACTAGTGAAGAAGTTTAACATCATGCAGGAAAATAATTAAAATATTAAATAATTAAAATAAAGTCATTTCTCCATGAGAATATCTAGATGTGATGCTGTCTTCAGAGTTATTCAACTAGAATACTAGAAATCTGTCTCTTGCCTTTCATTTTCTCCTTTTTGTGCATAGTCTATTTTTATAGAATATATTAGTCTATTTTTATCGAATAGAGGCAAATCTCAACCTGACCATTTTGAGGTTCAAACCGTACTTCTTCAGCTCAGTAGCTTCTAGCATATATGGATTGCATATAGAATGGAAAGTTAGTCCCTGCAAATATATGGCCAATTTTATGTGCAAGTTCTGATGTCCTATCCACTAAGGTTATTTGGTATATTTTTGACAAATGTGCTGTAATTGAACAGTTATCCCACATCCCAGCTTCCATGTGAGGTCTGCTCAGAGTGAAAGGCAAGGCAAGAGTCTGAAACTAGATACTCCAAAGTAAGGAATTTCAGTAAAACTTTCAAAAATGTTAATTTCTCTCTCTCTCTCTTTTTTTTTTTTTCTTTTAGAGGCTTAGATCTTTTTTTGTTTGTTTGTTTAATTTACAATATGAATAGATATTAGAAAACCAAGCTGCTAACATATAACTACCTTTCTGGTAATATCAGGTGCCTTAAAACTCGGCTCTGTGCCTTTTCACTTCATCTGAAGGCATTCTGCACGCTTCATTTAGATATAAAAACATCCTAAATTTTAAAGTAGAGATAGGAGTAACTTTTTAAAAAAAATTACAATATATACCATTTTGGTATATTCACTTTCCTTCTCATCCACAAACTCCCCAGGAAAAAAAAAATATAATCCACATTCAGGAAATCAAATTATATTTAAAATATGTAAATATTAGGATTTTTAAATTTCTCAAATTCCAAACAACAAACCTGAGAAACATGTTTTTTCAGACATAGAAATATTCAGCAATTTAAATAGCCATATTCTCTTAAATTGTTCCTAAGTTCTTTTGCTTCTACACATGACCCTTAGTTTAAAATTATTTTTGCTATGACTAGAGGGTGGCAACATGATAGCAGCATTTTTTCCTGCAGTTAAAAGGTTTCAATGGGTAACATTTCAAGAAGCTGTCAAGAGGCACCACTTAAACACAAGATTTTTGAGGCATTTATGTTATAGCATCCTTCAAAAGCACGTAAAAAATAAATCTCACTTAATGCAGTAAGCACATATGAAAAAGTATTTACTAAAATCCTCTGTGTAACTGTCTTTTTCATTGACTGACTAACCTTGGTAATGCATCAGCAAACACCATCTTGAAAAGTAGCTGAGAGTGTTGTTTTCTTCTAATGACCAATATTGATTTTATTTCTAATCTATCATTCTGCAGAAGCTCATTGTTCATGAACATTCTCTTACTAGCCTGGAAAGTGCGTAGAGGGTCATTTCCACATGGTGATAATGCCAAATGCTTGCCGTTCTTTGAAATGTCAGACTCAATTTTGGCTAAAGTCAACAGAAATTCTTTTAGAGATACGAATGAAATTATTATGTATTGCTGCTTAGTTAAATACAAAAAAGGCAACCCTGAGTCCCCTGAGTATGCACCTGAATGAAAAGATCTCTCTAATATCAAGACAGTTGCATTTGTTATGTTTGTGGTGTAAATGTATAAACAGAAAGATTTAAAAATTATCACATGAATTGTCTTTATCAACATCATCAATAGCCATCATCAAGCAGAGGAGGAGGGAAACCAGTGTGGCTGAGCAAAGATCTGCTGGTCAAACTGTGAGACATGTGACCTGGAAGAATGCAGACATGCATCCAGACATGCAGAAATGGGATCAAGAAAGGCAAGGTGCAGATGGAACTGAACTTGATGAAGGATGTGAAGAATAACAAGGGGTTCTACATTGTCATGGTTTTATGATTTTTTGTTATCAGTATTCTACATCATAACATTATGTAGTGCCCCAGGAGTTAAAGAGTTAATGCTCCAGGTATCTGGATCTCAGAAAAGAACTACATAGTACATACCCCAGAGGAGTTTGCATTGTTCCGTTTCTGTTTTACTTTCAGAGAGAAATATAAAACTGTTCACAGACCACAAGACCCTCTCTTTTGCTTTTCTGCTCACCCCAGCTAGACATCTCTCCTTAGTATTACAGTAAGGCCCTAGGTTTTTTGGACAGTCTCTCTCATTTTATTTGATTTATTAATTTCAATTCCAATTATATTGTATTATATTGTGCTATCTTGCATTCCAATATCTTTTCAGTAAGTTAGTTTATTTTTTTGTTTCCTCCTCAGATTGTTGCCACTGTTTTGTTTCTAGGCCCATTTCACTATCCTTTCCCTTTTTCCCTTTCCTGGGGCATGGGTCCATTGTTCCCCCTGCCCATTAGTCACAGAACCAGGACAAACCAGCCCATAAACCGTTGACATACAGGTACATTGGTTAAAGGAGACAGGTAAAGGAGAGTGTACTCCATTAGATAAATTAGAGGGGATAACTGGCTTTGCCTCAGTTTTCACCAGCAGTCAGGCTGCCCATATATCTCACGTCCCTGAATCTCTCAGCAGGGGCTGGGGAGTGAAACCCCCCCAGACATGGAGTTATTGAAGCAAATCCAGAGGAGCATGATGATCATAGGGCTGGAGCACATCTCCTGTAAAGAAAGGTTGAGGGATCTAGGCCTATTTAGCTTGAAGAAGAGTAGACTGGGGAGAAAAATCGTTGCAGCCTTCCAGTATCTGAGCTTGTAAACAGGAGGAAGACTGACTTTGTACATGATCTGATAGTGATAGGACAAGGGAGACTGGCTTTAAAATAGAAAGAGGGGAAATTTAGATTGGGTATTAGGTGGAAACTCTTTACTCGTGGGGCATTGATGCACCATCCAGGCTACCCACAAACAGAGGTTGTGGATCCTCTAACCCAGGAGGCGAGGCTGAAAGGAACCTTGAGCAGCCTGATCTAGAGGGTGGCAACCCTGCAAACAACAGGGGTTGGAACTAGATAATCCTTAAGGTCATCATCTTTCAGCCTAAGCCATTCTGTGATTCTACAGTAAATATATTTGATGTTAGCCCAATCTAACTAGATTCTGACATAGGTTTTTTTCACTTCAGGCATCATAAAAATATTAGATCCTTATAAACAATAATCATACTTTTAACTAAATCCATATATTAATTAGCTGTTAGGAGGAAAAAAATATTAAAATGTCTATATAATTAATAAGCTTATACTATTCACTAGAGGTAATATATACTTGTTCATAAAGCAAGTTAAACCTAATCTGAAAATGTTATCATATGGTATGCATGATTTAGTTTGCTTCCTTTTGTAGTTTTGTTGTTATAGTTTTTATAAAGTCCCAGCGTTCTGTTTACATATAGACAAGCCTTCTATAAGAATATACTTTTTTTTTTTTACTTTATCCTTCTATTCAATTCAAATCCAAATTTTCACTGAACCATTCAAATGTTTTATATGTCTTTCATTTAAGCTATCTAAGCTTACTTGCATATCCAAACAGACCTAAGTGCATACTGAAATAAACAATCATATATATTTACCTTGAGTATTAAGAAAACTGTGTTAATTTAAATTGATTTAATAAAAGTTATCTAAATAATATTTCAAAAATTTTTAGAAGCATAACTGTAATGATGTATGTGATACTAAGAGTGCCAAAATAAAGTGTCTGTTTATTTCTCAGTGAGTACAAAGATGAAAAAAATAGTCAAAACACTTGAGATAATGTTTGATCAGTGAGAACAAAGCAGTCAGTTATGATCTTAACTATAGTGTTACCATTACTTACAAACAATCATGAAAAATCAAAAGTGATAACTGCTAAACTCACAATCAAATACTTCTGAAGTAGAAAAGTAGGCAAAGGTCAGATATTTGTGCCCTGTAGTGCATTTTTGCTACTCTTAATGAGCAATACACCATGGCATTCAGATTCAACAAATACTTACATAAAGTTTTCAGATGGGGATATCATATACAGGTTCACACATTTGCCTGAGTGGAATTACTGGTAGCTACCATGCTTTTATTTTTCTGCTTTTATTTATGTAATACAGACTAAATATCTTACTCTACTTAAATTTTAAACAGGAAAATAAAAAAGTCTCTATGAAATTTTCTGTGCTGCTCTCAAGATCAAAGTAAATTTTCCAGCTGAGTTATAAAGTCCAGAAATGAATTTCTAATGAAAATGCTGACAGGCCTTTAGCTAAAGCAGTGCTAGTGGCTGCTGCTAAAACAAATAGAAACCCCTGTCAGTACCAGAAAAGCAACCCGTCATTAGAGGCACTTTTCTAGAAGCTTTTTATTTTATCTGGGTGATGATAATCTTCCCACCAGTGTGCATGCTGGGTTTTGGCACATATCAAGCTTGTCGGAATCATTTTACACATTCCAAACAGCAGGCAGAATAGACAATAACAAAACAGAAAAGAAACTTTCTCAACATGATGCAGATCTTTTTTCTCAGGAGTTGCTATTGCCTTTTCAGCTAGGAATCAAAGCAACCATTTAGCCAACCTACTACGAATATTAATACTACTGTCTTAAATTACAGCAGGTATACCAAAGTTTCTGGTCCAGCCTCAGCTCTGCAAGTAATTGGTAATTATGAAGACTGCAGAAATAACATTCAGCAACAGTGGGAAACAGTTTTAGACAGCTTTTCTTTCCAACCACATAAGCACCATAGTCTTGGTGACTTCTTATATCCCCAGAAAAATAGTAGGGAAGATGAATTTCATCAAAATACTGAGATACATTAGCTAATGTTCTCCATGGACCTTAATACATTGAATCTTACAGATGAAAACATCAAAGGACAGTTATTCTGAAACATACACATAACATTTTCCTTTTAAACAAAAATCTGCAGTCACCATGCATGTTGTTCTCAGTGTCAAAATGAAAAGAACTGCTTCATTTTTCCCAGAGCAGCCCAAGCCTTAATTTTTAAAATATTTTGACAATATATCAAAACCTAAAGAAACAAAAGAATAACACAAGGCAATCATGGAAACTATGACCTAATGCTGCAAACCCTTAGAAAGAATTAAAGTAAAATATATGAGCTTGCATATAAGGTATTGGAAGGATTGGATCATATTGGAAGCAAAGTTAGAAATTGCTGACCATATTTACTACCACAATTACTGCACACACTGTGCCATGTCACCTCAACTTCTGGGTGATGCTAAGAACAAAACGTTAGTGCATGACAGTGAGTGACACTGGTGTGCTTCACCCATTGTACAGGAGAAAATTAAGTAGACATGAAACATGGCATGCAGCACTTCCATTGATGACAATAGAGATGGAAAGACTATTTGTCTCGTTCACTGGAGATAATTTGAAGAGATAGCAAAGGAATAAAACAAACCAGCCTATTTTTATAAAAATTGTGACATAGTCACTTGGAAAATCACTGAGAAACAATGGTATAGGCCATACAGTGCTGCTATCAATCACTTTTCAGAATGAACCAAAGCAGAAAACACAGAAAGCATATATGTATTTCCAGGAAAGGAGAATCTTGTACATGGAATTGATGCAGAGCAATTCTCTGATGATTTTCTCATACTAAAATGTACAATACACAGAAATGGCTACCTAATGCAAAAGATACTACATGAAAGTATAAACCTGGTGAGCTATAAACTTACATATACAAATGAAATATGTAAATGCTTTCTGAACTAATGTCTCCTGAGGTAAGCAGCATGATTCAGTAACAGTATTTAACTAAGAAAAGTGTGCAAAACTTGTGTCAGGGTGGTATTTTCTCCTTAGGAAATTTTCTCCTGTAGCAAAGTCAAGAATGTATCAGCAGAATGTGGTATTTCATTACAGTTCTGATATTGATTTTTATTCACATTTCTTCTCATATTTGTCAACAACAGCTTTATGCAGATGCTGAATCTTTTAAATGAAAGAACACTGTCATGTCTTCAGACAGCAGCACATGAACAAAAACAATCTTGAGCCTACCATGATTCTTTTTGAATAATCACCATCAGAAGTAAACACGCACATCAGCTAGCATTATCTGCTTCAACAGGTAAGTAAAAACAAATACTATAAAGGGATAGGTTAAAGACTGAGATATAGATGATACTTTCTTCTTGCAATGCTGAAAACCATTCTGTATACACCAACATAACTTTTTTTTTGCCGATACTTTTTTCCAGGATTTCTGTCCACATCTTGTAAGCAATAGAATTATATATATACAGATAGATAGCTTTAAAACATCCTCTGAAATTTCTCCAAAGCTATATACATGCATCACACTTTATATATAAAGATTTAGCCTAGAGCAAGTTTTTACTGCTAATTTATAAATCCTTGAAATAAGGGTTTTAGAACAGAACACTAATATAACTATAGCTATAGCAATGCTTGCAGGCACTGCTATAATGAAAGAAATAATTACATCAATAAAATTATACTAGTTTGACATTAACAGTTTGCCCAAACAAACAATTCTGAATGACTAACAAGCACTATAAATATGACAGTTGTCATAAATCAATACTATCCACAACCAGAGTTCATGCAGCATTCTGAAATATTATAAAAACAAAGTATCACTAACAATATTAGGAATTTCATTAAGTGCACAATTATGAACTTTATTTTCCTGTGAAAACTTCATCAGCTACCACGGTTGGGAATACAGACTAAGTAAAAGACTTAATATAACAACTGTTTGACTGAATTTTCTTATTTCTGAGTATTGGAAATGATCATAGCATTTCTATACTTGTGGTAAATGTTAAAATGAAAATTACTTCATCCTGTATCTTGTACTGAATGTTGCTGGGTTTTGTGATAGCAGTCTTCTACTTAAAGATATATTTTTTGCAGATTCTTTGAGGCTTAGAAGGAAATTAAAAACCTTGAATAATTTTAGCATGTGAACCTTTTCACGGAATCATAAATGTGGATTAGAAAGATAAGACTCTTCCACATACAATCATTTAAAAAGTTGCTTTCTACTTTGTTGTAGGATTTTTGTTTATGTCAGATAAACTAGAAACAAGTAATCTTAAAGCTAAATGCACGCTATCTACATTTACTTTTGCTGGAGGATATCCATAGAATGGAAATACACAAAATTCCTTAATACATCTAGAAATTCTTTTGCCGAGTACAAGCCACTAAACATGACTCCAACTGTGTTAAATGCTCATCCTTCCCCATAAAACAGGTGACTGTTATTGGTATATCGGTATATGAACTAAGAAAATACTTGCCAGCTTGCTATATGAGAGAAAGCATCACTTTAAAAAGAGAGGTAAATAAAATGATCCTCAAATCAAAAGCCAAATACTTGCAGTTGTCAGTAAGACCTGTCAAGATAGGAGAACTTCTGAGTGAAAAGGGGAGTTTGTGATCTAAGTATGTCAAAATTTTGCAGATGTTGCCAAAATATTTTAGTGTCATTCTCAGTAAGTTCCCAGATCTGTAGTGTTTCTGCAAGATGAAGTATTTTCCAGGCAGTTGTTAGAAAGGAGACAAAATGAGTTTTTCATAATCTGCGCATTCTGTTATGGGTTGCTCTGAAGTCTAGCGCACTTAATTTGGTTAATGCATAATGATGACATATGATGATGTGTAGCATTGTCTCAGGCAATGCTAGTGAACTCTTTCTTCTTTAATTTTGATAGTGCATCCAGATGGAAACATTTAAGAAAAAAGTGTCAGAATGCAAATACTGTTCCTACAGAAAACTGATAAGTCAAATTATACTGACTAATTCTCCTTACTTTGATAAATACTTTCCTGGCTTTTGTTATTTCTCTGTAAGAAACCATTGCCAAGCGTAACTGCTAACATAACTACCAAACCTAAATATCCTGCATTTTGTTACAAGTATAAGTGATTTTCTGCAACTTTAAGGATAGCATGGCTTAACTAGGAAGGCCAGTGTATGGACATGGTAGACGACTATGCAGTGTTGAAAAGATGGCTTCAAAAAGAAAAATCTCAAAACATGTCTCATGTCAGGTAATGAATTATAGCATTGTTGTATAAATGACTATGGAAAAGCAGGAGAGCAGTGACAATAGGTGCACTCATCTTATTACTGCTCTGGAAAAGGTGCATCTGTATCCCCATGCACTTTGTCTCCTGCTGTCCCTGACAAGTTTATCCCCTGACGGAGAATCTGATAGTTGGAACATTACCTATCTGTCATCCTTTCTTCCTGAAAGGCACCTTTACTACAGCTAATAACTAAATGAGAGCAAGCAACTACCTTCTCCCTCCAGCCATGTACAGGTTTCTTTGTCATTAGACAGTGAAGTACTGAGTACATCAAAAGCTCTAAGTAAAAGATAAAACATCATAATACTCATTTTTGCCAAGAACACAGCTGTTTGTGTATGCACATCTATAAAATACTTTTGCACTATCCTAATCATTTTGTAAGTCTCTGTAACCTTTTTTCCCTTGCAGTAATTTGTAATAGCAGCAGTATGTAGTTACAAACAATCCTCAAAACAATATTGACAGAAATCAGTATATTGAAAAGGAAGGTTTCACCTCTACTTCTTGATTTTCCAGTACTATTTCTAAGGACAGAACTGCTCGAGTCTCAGGTTCTTTACACCTGATTGTTATCATAAATTGTAAGTCAATTTTCAGGATTATGCCTGGCTTCACTTAGTTCATATCTAAAATATAGGGCAATCATAAAAACTTTCTGTTCTACTGTAGGCTCAAAGTCTAGAAAACATTATAAAGCAAAACAACAATCAGATCACCCATGGACTGGCAATATTGTAAAGCTGAAAAATCTGGGTCTTAATAATTATACATCTTGTTAAGAAAGAATGCATCACTTCCACATGTGTTCTTTTTCAATGAAGTGCATCATCTTAATTTCATACTACCTTTGTGGTGATATTGTAATGTGAATTATACGAAAGGTATTGTTAAGGTTTGGGAAGCTTAATCCTCCCTTCTTCATGTGCATATTTTTTTTAAGGAATAGATCTGCCATGTTGTTGCAATCTCATAAAATATTACTGACACGTTGCTTATTTCAGAGAAGTTTTCCTTGGGTATTTCTATTGACATAGGGATGAGACATTGAAGACTGAGACAAGGGAGAATGTTCAGTTTCACAATAGTGTCTTTTCCCCATAACAATGATAATAATAATAATTTGTCCCATCTGCCTAAATCTAATTTAACAGTGTTTATGAGTGGTTGAAGACTCATTTTAATTAAGTCTTGTAGTTGCACTGGTATGTATTTTAATCCCTGCAGGGATCATTTAAAATTTCAATTTTCAATATAGGGCATAGAAGCATAAAATCATGTATGAACTGACCTAGGCTTGAAGTAGTTAACATTGCCCCAAGATGTGGACTTAACAGCCAATTAAAGCAAACACTTCTGGAAGGCCAGGGGTTCACTGTTTACTCTGTTCATACCCTAGAAGGTGTTTTACTCTATCAGAAATCAAACATCCATGGTAAAATGTGAAGTTGCATGTTTTTATGATGCTTCCATTTTAACAAGGAAATTATTTCAGTAGAGTCCTATAATGTAAAAATACGATACATTTTTAAGCAGATCCTTTTTTTTTTTTTTTAATCTAATGAATCTCTTTACCTAAAATTTAATGTCATAATATTTCTCATAGTTCTTACAAACTTCAGCTCTAATATAGGATGTATAATGTGCAAACGTACAGGATTTAACTGCTTGAAAGTTAAGCACTTACCTTAAAAAAAAGATGTTAAGATTTTGAAAGAGAATACTGATTTTTAGTCTGCAAAGGCCAGTGTTTTGATACAGAGCACACATGTAGTGAGGGCACCCTCAAAAATGTAATGACATTTCTACCATCCACCTGCTCATTCAAGCTTATGCTGAATCTCTATCTTTGCACTTTCATCAAAGGCAGCAATTTAAAAACTGCTGACTCTGTTGATTACCTCTTACCTGTGTAAGGACATAGCTACTCGTTATACAACTGTCACATTTTTAAAAGGATGGCTATTACAGATTCAAAGAATTCAGGTTTAGGCTTCAAATTTATTCTCAGGGAAAATTCTACTGAAGCTATCTGAACAATGTTCACAGCAAAATTTCCCACATCCCAGCAAAAACGACACATTTCATACAAAACAAATTCACTGTTTAGACATCCATTTTTATCAGATATTACGATTAGGGTTTTGTAATGTATAAGTACAATGAATGTCTATGTAAAATTTAATTTTAATAATATCAGAGATCACACAGTCTATGAAGATAAGAATAGCTTACAATTTTTATGAAAGTAAAAATGACATTTTTCAGGGATTAGTCAGGTACACTGTGGTCATCTAAGATAGCCTTATCAATGCAAAAATAGAATAGAATCATAGAACCACCAAGGTAGGACAAGGACTCCAAGATCATCTAGTCCAATCATCCACCTACCATTGATATTTTCCTACTAAACCATGTCCTTTACTGCAACATATAAACATTTCTTGAACACTTGCAGCGACAGCAACTCAACCATCTCCCTGGGCAGCCTGTTCCAGCACCTGACCTTTCACAGAAGTTTTTTCTAATATCCAATCTGAAAACCTAAATAAAACGTCTAGTCCAAACAAGCCATCTACATGGGCTTGGCAGACAGTAAGTACACCTGTGCTACCACAATGGATGTCCCATCTCAACTAAAATAAATGTACATCTGGAATAGATTGTTCCCTTAGGTACCTCTAAAACTCTGGCAACTAAAAAAAACCTATAAAATCACATCAAATTCAATCAGATAGCAAAACTTAAGTTTAAGATATAAGTTTCACTATCCTCAGAATCCACAGAATCACAGAAACACCAAAGTTGGAAAAGACCTACAAGATTATCCAGTCTAGCCATCCATGTATCATCAATAGTTCTCACTAAACCATGTCCCTCAGTACAAAATCCAACTATTCCTTGAACACCTCCAGGGTTGGTGACTCCACCACCTCCCTGGGCAGCCCATTTCAGTGCTTGACCACTCTTTTAGAAAAGTAGTATTTCCTAACGTCCAGTCTAAATCTCTCCTGGCGCAGCTTGAAGCCATTCCCTCTGGTCCTATCACTAGTTACAAGAGAGAAAAAGCCGACCCCCACCTCACTACCTCCATTCAGGTAGTTATAGAGAGCAATAAGGTCTCCCCTGAGCCCCTCTTCTCCAGACTGAAACCAAAGAGGGTTTACAGATTCTTACAGAATGTAGTCTAAGTTTTGCTAAAGCATTGCCTGAAATGAACGAGTATCCAGGATCATTGTTAATTTCTACGGTAAGATGTAACATAAGTAACCAAAACCAGCAAGCTCCAGAATTTTCTCCAATACAGATTTCCTTATACCCACAACCTTGGGAGCTGCAGCAGCTGCTGAGGCTCTGGTTGCTGACTCTGACATTACACTTCCATTAATAGAAGAGTCATCCTGTCAGGGAAACAGTAATACATTACTCTCTTGGAAATCAATAGGAGCTTAGGTATTGACCTAGAAAGAGTCAGATACCTCCTTACCATTGCTACTGATATTCCCCTAGAACCTTTTATATGTCTGATAACCTGTGCAAGTTTTCATACTCTAAGATCAGATGGACCACAAAAGTTGACATTATCAATACAGTTTTAAAGAGCACTTGAGTATAACTTTAGTGATAAATTCTTTCAAGATCTCTTCATTTATTTTACTGGCCTCTCTTTAATATATAGGAAATACTATCACAGAACAAATATTTAATGAGTGTGCAAGTATAAAAATGGTTCAAAAATTAAGTGTTTGCTCTTAATCTCTAGTTCTACTGGAGAAAGAAATTAGTTTTTTTATTTTATTCTTCCTTTTCTTAAGGCACTAGCAGTAGCCTGAGAATTAAATTGTGAAATTCTACTTCAGCATTAGGTACATTGGTTCAGAAAAGCTAAAACAAATACAAATTTCACAAAGAAAAATGATGAAAGGAGGACAAAGTAACACGAGTTCTGTAATCAAACAGTTTTGTACTAGATTCTTAAACAATCCAGTACACATGGGTAAGAATAGTATTATTATGGACTGAAGACTGGATAAAGCCCATAAATGCATTCAAAAATATTTGAAATTGTTAACATGTATTGATAGTTTTTAGGATCATCAAAATTTCATACAGCAATTTTTGTTAATGCTTACTTTCAGTACAGTGAGGTTGAAAGACTATACAGAATACCCAGTGGTTCATTGTAGTAGCCTTAATAATACAATATATGGGAAAATGTAAGACTGCAGTAATTACTAAATAGTATTAATGTATCTGGTAATTCTTTAAGTAGCACACATTTCCATTTAGAATGCAGAACTATATATAAGCAAAGATTAAAACAGCTTAAGAGAAAAAATTAAATGTTCAGTACTTGATTATAAAGGCAGTATATTTACTACCACCCCACCAAAAACAAGTTGATAATTTTCCAAATGAACATTTAAATTTTTGATTAGATATGTTGTATAAATACTAGCCACTGAACAACATTTTTCCTTTTTTTAACTGAAGAATGAGAATTGCTGCTAAGATAGGGTACTGCATCCAGTTCTGAAGCACCCAACACAAGGAGGACGTGGAGCTGTTGGAGCAGGTCCGGAGGGAGTTCCAGGGAGACTTTCAGTACCTGAAGGGGGCCTACAGATGATATAGAGAGGGACTTATAATAAGGGCATGTAGCAAGAGGATGAGGGGAAATGGTTTTAAAATGGAAGAGGGTAGATTTAGACTAGATATTAGGAAGAAATTCTTTACTGTGAGGGTGGTAAGAATACTGGAACAGGTTGCCCAGAGAGGTTCTGTATTCTCCCTCCCAAAGGTGCCCAAGGCCAGGCTGGATGGGACTTCGAGCAACCTGGTCTAGTGGGAGATGTCTCTGCCTGTAGCAGGGGGGTTGGAACTAGATGATCTTCAGGGTCCCTTCCAACCCAATCCATGATTCTATGAAAACCTCCACTGTTTTCTTCAATACAGGAAAAGACATAGTTAAGAGACCAGTTTAACCATGAGAAACAACAAACAAGAATTGGAGTATAAAAATTCTATGGTTAATTTTGTCCCATTTATAAGTTACAGTATAAATTCTCAAGTATTATAATGGATGGTGAGAAACATGGTAATTGAGTAATACCAAAGAATGTACATTTTGTAAACATTACACTGATATTGTTTCTCTTCTCTATTGTTATCTTCTGGGTTAGAAATCAAATGGATTTGGTATCAAGGTTTCTTTATCACATTACCAACAGTATTTGTACTGCGCCCCATTCCAACCTATTGAAACACCTTAAATTTGAAAGCAGTCTTCCCACTTCTTTTGCAACAACTAGTCTGTAAAAGTCTAACTATGTTAGTCCCAGCTGCAAAAACTATGTGCAGCTCTCTGAGCCTCAGGCAAAAACAGGTTAGTACTGCAGAAATAGAAGTCAACAAAACTTTCCAAGCACACCTTTTCAAGTGCAATAACACATGGTCTAGAAGATTAAATTAAATTTATAAACCCAATCTACAGCAGGACAAATTTTGTCTATTTTACTTCAGAAATACTAAGATAAAGAACTACAAGAGATTCAGAAGGGCAGCAAGGTGACTGAAGGCACATAGCAATGGTAGCTAAGTGGGCTAGAACTCTTCTATATAAAGAAAAAAGTAATGTAAGATATAGTGATTTAACAGAGGTCTATAAAATCATGAGAGGCTTGCAGAGAATAGGTAGGGAGCAGCAAGAATTCCTTTTTCTAGTAAATGAATTTTTCTAATAAAGGACCTAAGTAGTAACAAACAAAGATAAAAAACATCAAAGGTACTCAAATTGAAATTGTTCACAGAGCATTTTTAACTATGGGGTCCAATGACATTTATCCCAGGGTACTGAACAAACTGGCTGATGTAGTTGCCAAGCTCTACATCATATTGAAAAAGTCGTGGCTGTCAGGCAAATGGTGCCCCCCATGGGTCAATCTTAGGAGCAGTGCCCTTCAACGTCTTATAAAGTGTCTTACAATCAAGCATACCTTGCTTTTAATAACTACTGGAGAAGGGATTCTTGGTAATTATTATATTGCTACAGTCCTTATTTAAACTATTTTGAAGCAAAAAATTCAATCAACTATATAATTTCCATTGAAGAAATCACAGCCTTTCACTGCAACAATCTGATTTTCCAACAGTACATGACTAAAATATCACCAGCTTATGGTGTATATTTGCTTTGGAAAATGTTATACTGTAAATCCATATAAGTATAATGATGAACTGGAAAAGTTATATTGAATTAATTTAAATGTAGAGATTATTCACTGAATGCCATTAAAACTTGCTGGTCAGCTATTTGTTTGTTTTTAAGCCTACAGTGTACAACTCCTCCATAATCATTATCTTCAGTGAAAACTGGACCTCACAGGCTGCTTTTTGCAGGTGACAAGAAGTACAAAATATAGTATCATAGGAGCCTTGCTGTAATGTGAAGATGCATTTTCCTCTATTTTTAATATGGGAAAATACCAAAAAGAGTAGAAAATAAAACTTTTGAGAATACGCTTCCTGATACCTCTAGATAAAAACTTCATAGTGTAATTCTGCAGGAATAAAGGCTTTAACTGAAAACTAAGTGCTGCAGGAAGAAATATATGTTTCAGTTTCCTGTCTCCTTCCAAATCAGCCTGAAGCAGAGCGATAGCACAGTACTGAAAGATGCACCACATAGCTTATGGGTCCAACAAGATGAACAGTAATGTACTACAATCAGATTTACTCTGCCATATCTAAAGTGAAATGAAAAGCAAAATCAGATATCCCACAGCATGCATTAATGTTGCAGTGGTAGTTTCAGATACGCTTCTTGTACTGTTAGACTAGAAAAAGATTGTCTCTTGAGCAAGAGTTCAGATTTTCACCCTGTTATCTTAAATAAAGTTCATGTTTATCTGTCAGCAATATATTTCCTCAAAATGATCCTTGTAGTTAGGATAAAAAACATCAATTAGCTGTTATCCTAAGCCACTGCCTAATGTATTTCTTAAAGGCAAATAGATTCATTCTATCCAGAAGAAACAACAATACTTCAATGCTGCATGAAGTGATATAAACAAAATCTCACTATTCTCAAAGTTTATTTAAAGAGTTAAAATCTTCAGCATGAAAGAACAAGTTCTAATTTATGTAAGATTGTAAGATCCTATTTGGTAGTCTTCTTCTTTTTTTTTTTTAATACAATCTGAAAGTCCATTGTAATATGCCAAAATTTAAAGGTTCTTTCCTATTAAAAAAAAAAAAAGTGAACGCTATGCTTTTGTTCATATCCCCATTGCCTTATTCATTCTGCAATACAAAGGTGAAAACACAAAGGCTCACATAAGTAACAGGAGAAAGTACTTAAATAACTAGTTACCAAGGAAACAAATGACAACATATTAAAAGTCTCTAAGTACTCTCATTAAATAAGAGTCTTCTTTCAAAAAGCTCTAGAGCATTTAAAGTACTATTCAAACACAAATAATTTCACAAATCAAATATATTGCTATATATATCAATACTGAAGTGACACTTGAGAGACTTGCACTTTAAAAAATATTGGCATATTCTCCAAGCTTACAGTTCCAATTCTGACAAGACACTTTCCATCAGACTCCTTGTTATAAATGCACAGTCAGGTCTCTCATGTCTTATGTATGCAAACATGCTCATCTTTTCTCTCTTTATTGATAGACTCCTATTTTTTTTCCACTATGAACTGTCCCCAGAACATTCTTCCCTCCTTCCCAGGCCACTTCCATTTCTGACACAAAATCAGAGGTATGAAAAGAGAAAGCTGAGTTCACCCTGTGTTTCAAAGTTTGACTCAATGGTATCTGTGTACTTTCTTACTTTCAGATAAAAGGATACACTCAGCAGCATAGGCTACTGATCTGAGCCAGCATGGCCATTTTTACATTCCCTCCCGACTGAAATGTTGTCTGTCCTTCATTGGCACAACTGACTTGCTTCCATTTAACCCGTATTTTAATAATCACTTAACATGCAAGATGTAGAGATCCTTCCATCATGAAAATTCTCAGTCTCTCTAGAGGGGTTGGTGTTCTTTTCTCTTTGGGTAGTTTTATTATTATTATTATTTTATTGTTGTTTTTAATGCTTATAGATACCATACATACATCAGTATTCCTTTGCATCTTTGCTGTGCTCCTTCACAGCAATCATAAAGATCTTCCTTCCCCTCTCTGCATGGCATGGCATTCCATCATCCCTTACTTTTCTTTATCTCTACCTTTTTCCTATGTGTGCTGATTAGTTTAAATGTGTTTAATCAAAACTCTGGGCAAAAATCAACCTATATCTCTGTATTTCCCACAACAGTTCTTTTACAGGCTCCAACATCAGATGGTCTCTTGGAAAAGTATTATGTGTAACAGGCCAGTCAGTCTCATCTCTGACCCTAGAAAGGTGATGGAACAACTTATTCTGGATTCAAGCAACTTATAGAAAAGAAGGTTATCAGGAGTACTCAATGTGGATTCACAAAAAGGAAATAATTCTTGATCAGTCATCTTTTATGATGTCACAATTGGCTGGATAGATGAGGGAAGAGAAGTGGATGTTGTATACATTGACTTCAGCAAGGCTTCTGACACTGTCTCCCACAACATCCTCAAAGGCAAGCTTAGTAAGTGTTGGGTAAACGAGCGGACAGTAAGGATGGTTGAGAAATGGCTGACTGGCAAAGCTCAGAGAGTTGTGATCAGAAATGCAGAATCTAGTTTGAGTCCTGCAGCTAGCAGAATTCCAAGCAGGGTGACAGAGCACTGGAAGAAGCTGCCCAGTGAGGTTGTGGAGTCTCATTTTCTGGAGATATTCAAAAACCACTCGGATGCTTTTCTGTGTAACCTACTCAAGAGAATTTGTTTTAGCAGGGGGGTAGAACTAGATGATCTCCAGAAGTTCCTTGCTACTCCTACAGTTTGGTGATTCTGTGTAATAGCATTAATCTTCTCCAAGGTAAATAACAGTAACCACTAGCAGCAGCAGCTTCCAAATATTTGTTTCATCAGACAGTTATAAATCTGCACTCTTCTTAGAAACTTTCTTGTTTAAAAAAAAAAACAAAAAAATATTGTTTCCTTCAAATTACATTCAAGATACACTCTTTCTCTGTCCAAATTATTGAAAGTATATTCAATATATCAGTACATGCTGCTTTTTCCCTGAAGTCCTATTGCTTGATTGTTTGTTTTCCCTATTAGTTCTCTAGCTTTCCTAGAATTTCAATGAGCCAACCTTAATTCTAAGCAAAATAACAGTTACGCTTGCATTTTCTCCACACGTCAATAAGGAAACGGAACTCCTCATCCATCATTTGAGTTTATCTATAACTCCAAATTTTACTGGAAATTGTTTACATTTAATCAAATTTCATGTACACAGAAAACTATTGCTCTTCAGAAGTATTTTTATGAGCTGGTATCAACATTTATCTCAATGGTAATAAGTAGAATAATTAATATCAGGTTTGGCTAGCAAATTCAATTCCATTCTTTAAAATCATTATATAAAATAGTAAAGGATGGAGAGCATGCAATACAATTTTGCTTTATTGCTTGGGTTTTTTGCATTTGCCATGCTTAATTCATGCCTAAATACAACTTCAGAAAATTAAACATGGGCACTTAAGAAAATACAGTTTTTTCAGAAGTGCTACATAAACATTAAGGAAACGGTATTAATAGTTGCATTTCTTAGAACATAATAAAAGTCTTGTGCACACTATCAAATCAAACGGAACCACTATGGAGCTTCAATTAAAGCAAAATATGAAAGAATATCCCCCTACCTGCATAAGTCTATGAAAAATTAGTCAATGCTATTCTTCTCCTAAAGTGGGGAAATCTCACATTGGGTTCTTTCACTAAAATAAAAGGAAGGCACTCTTTGTTCTCAAAATACAAACAGATGCAGAGTGATTGTATTGCTGCTGCTTGTTAGCTCTGAAATGTTACGAATGCTTCTATAAAAATTTAAGAACCCTCTGATTTGAACAAAGAATATTAATGCTATGTGAAGCACATAATTAAGCTACATGTATGCTTTCCTCAGGTCAACAAAAACGTGTCCCAAATTTCCAGTGACTAACTAAGCATCTTCTCCACTCACCTTTTTCTTTTTTTCTTTATTTTTGATAGGAATATTTTATTTGCTTAATTTGTCACACAGTACTGTCCACTTGTGAAAAAGTCACAGTTAAAGTTGCTGATAAATCTGTAAAAAAATATATACTTTTTGCATAGTACATAACATATTTTTCTGCCTCCAATCATTTACAAGTAAAATCTGAAGACTGCAAGGGGAAAGAATAGAAATTATTAATCAGAATTACACGGGAATTTAAATTCTGTGTCATTCTTGGTATTCTTTTATATTTAATCATGAGCAATGTGATATCTACAATATTCAGAACTAATGAAAGACACAGATGTAGACTGAACTCTATATACATATGACAGGCTCCATTTGATTTCTTCAGACATAGAACTCAGAAGTGCCTTGTGTGAGATTTTCTCTCTAATACTTTGTCTCCTAGCAGTGTTATCTCAAAGAATTAAGACCAATGAATCTTTTATGGTATATTAAACTCTAGCAGAGTTTTGAATATGAGTTTCTGTGCAGTTAAAACTAAGTAATGACTAGCAATTTGACAACAATACAAATAATTTCGTACTGCTATTATATTGTAGGGATACTTAATTCTGCTTTACAATTACTACAGTTATTGCTGTTTTAACTGTATGTACTATCTGTAACAAATAATGAACAAAGAATACATGTTGACTACTTTGTTTTTCAGCACTACACACCATTACATCTCCTTCAGGACAGTGATTCTAACCAATCAATGCAAAGGAATCAATCAGAAGAACTTGATGAACTCCCACAGACTTGTAATTGAGATGAATGTAGTAGGACTAATTACTGGTTAGTATAGATGGAAGAAACAAATTATTTCATTTGAATTGCCATGAGTAGTTCTGAAGGCTATGTTTAATGAAGCATAAGAATTTTACAAATTAGGCTAAAAGAGTAGTCAAATAATCTGTGTGTATTAACGTTTTTGATATGACATGAGAAGGAGCACTTAGAAAAGTAGGATGAGAACAAATGTGTAGCTATCCCCAGAAAATTTTAGAACAGAAATAAGGCATTAGGCATACAGTTAGCATAAAACAAGATAGCTTCACTGAAGCCAACAACAATTCACTATTAATTTGAGTGCAAAAGCTTCTCATTAAATTCCCTGTTTACATCAAGTAATCTTTAAGTAAAAATATTTTTCTCATTGCAGAAAGCCTCTGAAGCAGCTGAAAAAACAACATTGTGAATTAGAAAAGTCCTGGAACACACAAAAACCTTGTCCTGCCAGGAATCCAGTGAGATGAAAGACATGGAATGGATCACCCCATTCAACACTGAAATGAATAGTCATTCAGTCTGCAACTCTTTCCTTAGAAGTTTATTAAGGCACCATGTAAACAAATGATATTTTATCTTTTAGTAATCTATGCAAAACACTGTCTCTCAGACAGTTTTGCAAGTTTCCCCTTGCAAGTGCTCTCACTTAATGAGCTCTTATCCTGAACGTTATAACTTTCAGTCTTAAACAGCTCTTCCTGCCAGTTGCACAATATCTGAGCAAGAAACTAATATTAACACACAGGACAATGCCTTGGAGAAACAGTGTGCATGTAGGAAAGAAGAGTAGAAAAGGTAAGCTTGACTTTCAAGTTCAAGTGTGCAGGTTAGCAAATACAAAAACAGACTTTGTCACTGAGAGTAAAGTCCCAGATCATCTGCTGGTTCAACGTACAAGCAAAAGAGGCATTATGCCTGAATTATAAGGACTAATTCAGCAGGGTTGACAAGTAACTCACTGGCCCTTTCTCCTATAAGGATAAATAAACTTCTCAGATATTTTCTAGGTTATGTTTACACTGAGATAAGCTAAACTACCATAAACATTTAATTTTCGTATTCAGTATTTGGGTGACAAGTACACTAGATTAATCTCCGCCAACTGGATTTATACACTGAAGTTTAACTGTCTTTCCCAAAGGTTTATCTTATTTTTTCTTCCTCTTAACTGGCTTTTTGAGAACATATACACATTGTACGACCTGAGAGCTCCTTTGTTTGTACATTTCTTTTGCGCATCAGCAAAGTTCTCAGGTCTTGCAAGCTGACTATAATCTTGGAAGGTAAAAAAGTTTTTTTTATAAAGTCTAGCATTTCACCAAGGCTGTACAACCACACACCGCAGTATTCTTAGTTAATGCAAGTAGGAGTTAAAACAATAAGTAGATGCTATGAATGCCATTTATCCTCTTCCCTACTAATACACTATAAACCATTTATTTGGAAAAAAACATCATTCCCACAGATGTAAACTATGATTGTAAAAGAAAAAGGTTTTAAATATAGCGACTACTGCCATTATATTTGAAAAGGAACCAGAAATACGACTCCAAGAAGTTTGATGCTACATTTAGAAATAGTAATCATGATACTGAATTTTATGTACTATGTTGCTTTCCATGACATACTGTATAAATGACTTTTGTATTGTCTGCAGTTTTGTATCCAATCATATTTTTGTGAACACAGGATGAGAAACTACATGCAACATAGGATTAAGGCAGGATTGCAACTCAACTGAGATGAGCTCATCCCAAAATTTCTGTCACTTATATTATCTCACATGAAAAGAAGACTGTTACTCAACAGAAAGACAGGACCACCTGTTACTGATTCATTGTTAGGTTTACAAATATCTCACTGAAATTTCCGAAAACAAGCTTCCTCTTTTACTCTCAAATGAACTGTAAACACTATATATCATCTTGCTCTGTTTTCATAATGTAAGCCTAATTTTTGTATGTGAAAGTATGTTATACTTTATCAACCAGCAATGCTAGAGAGAAGAATATTTCTATTTTTCTCACAATGAACACTCATCAATTCTGAGGACACATGTTTATAAACATATTATACACGGTAATAATTTTATTTATCTTGTAAACATTATTTTATATGACAGTATTGTGCATACTCATGGAGCTTAACACACTGGATTGAATATGTTATCCAACATGTCCAAGTTTTACCACTTCAGCAAAATTAGACAAAAATTGTCTAATAATGGCTGTACTGACTAACCTGCTATTTTCCAGGGCCAAGAGTGGTCTTTTTTGGTTTCTTAACATGCTCCACTTCAGAGTCACATGCAGAAATGTGGAAAGCATACTTCACCACAAGTTTGTATGCACCAGAACCTACAAAATCAGAGAGGAGGAGAAATTAAAATATCTAAGTAATAATATTAAAAGAAAAAAAAAAAAAAAAAAGGACCGAAATTACTATCCTTCAGAGAAAAAAATGAGTTAGCTGGTTACTTGACAATTAAAAAGTATATGCAGTAGGATCAAAAGCAGATCATGTATTTCAATCTTCCATAAGAGGCTACTGACAATTGTACAGACATATTTCACCATACTGACAAAGTGGTTTGGCTTTGTGAAATGAAAAGTGACAACCCAGTCTCCATTCTACAGGAACTTTGGCATTTCTAGCAACAAATCACCTACCATAGAAGAGACAAATTTGATAATATTAAAACAGAAAGAATCAGGTGATACATACACAGGACATCAGGTAAAATGAGTTGGAGGATACACTGGCCTGTTATAACTCCATCTCATCATTCCTACATCAGGGAAGTCCTTAGGACTTGTTTAGGAAAATTTGCACCATTTTATCCCCATTTAAATTTCTCCCTGCTTGACCAAACTGGTTTATTAGCTTATACAAGACCTTATTAAGTGTGTTAAAACTAACAAATGAAAATAAGCACTGCATTCCTATGTGCCTACAAGGACTTTGTAAAGCACTGTTGCTGAACATTTCCTTACTTAGTTTTTGTAATTTTGTTGCTATGTTTTTCAGAAAGTGTTGAATACCTCAGAAAATTTACCTATGATTACAGTATCAATAGGGAAAATTTATGATCCTGCACATAGATGCATGTACCAGTTCAAACACTATACTGCTTAACAGAAATACCAGATACTTTACACTACATTTTCCAATGACTACTTCTGCCTTTACTGTGGAATGGGTGGATTGCCTTACAGTGATACAGTCAATAAAGGACAGGAGCTTCACAATTAATTTAATTTTAACCATAAAACCAGGAGATTGCAACATTTAGGAACACTAGATGGAAAGTCATTCTTTCCTAATTTCCACTTCACAGAATCAATCTGGACTTTCCCTATGGATCTGTTTTCCCTTTTACTCTCTGATCTTTACCCAAGCCCAGATATTTCACATTTGTGTTTTCAGTGGTCTTTTCCTTGTATATTTGTACAGCAACTGACACAGCAGAGCATTATCAGGCCTCCCAGGCACTGCTGTGATAAAAAATAATAATAATAAGCAAGTATTTTTCCTAGACAACAGCCAAGAAATGACTGCATGCAGGGCTCAATCAAACAACGAGGTCTTTTGGAACAAGATTAGAATCTCATTTATCTAGGAACTGTATCTAGACCAAGGTTAGCCTGAGTAGAAAGATAAATACACTTCATCTGGTGATCAAGATCTACCTTATATCACAGTACACATTTTGTAGTGAATCACTCGCAAAAAATAATTCAGCTTTATTTTGATATTAACAGGTTTTCTGCTCTTAGCACTTGTCATGAGTTTGCTAAAAATTTGTTCTCAAAGCAATATACAATTTCCAATACTTTAGAAAATTATAATGAATTTTTGGATGTAACTTATTTTAAATACATATTTATTTACATTTTTTAAATCATTTTCTCTGTATTAGTTGATAAAAAGACAATTTGACAAGCTGCTTGATGTTCTCTCTCTCTCTTCTACATTATAACTGCTTTAAAATATTAAGCATTAAAATGTCTCTGTACTCTACAGATTTTATCTAAGAATACATTCTCTATGATGTTTGCTGGTACTTACATGATACAGGTCAAAGATCTGTATTGCCTTTCAAGCATAACTTCCACATTGAATTATGTAGAGTATCTTCCATTTATTTACTAAAATGCCACACTTTAATCACAGGTCAATGAAGAATAGAAACTTCTTGTAGGAAATCAAATACCTTGGAAAAAGCATGTCTGCATCCTGATTGACGTATAATGGGAAAATCAGAAGCAGGTGATTCTTATAATTTTATATTTTCCAGTTGTATGGTAATGCACTCTGTATGAAATGTCACGCAGTGCTACAGGGCATAAACAGTAGAGAACAAGAGGAATGGGTAATTTAAAATGAAAATCTGTGTGTGCTTTTGGCTTCTCAGTATGAGTGTTAGAAGAGGTCTGGAGGACTGCTCTTGCAAACAAAAGATTTTAAATCTTAACTAGATCAGAGGCATGGATTTGTCTTTGCAATGAATTTGTGATTCACATACTACTTTCTTGTTCCATTACTTTATTGTTAACAACTCGTACAACATTTTATAAAAGCTATGAGATGCTAACTTTCTGATATATTCTGATCTACCTTCCCATGAACTCTGATACAACAAGAAGAAATAGGAAAAATAATGTATAATGGAAATAATAATTATATCTAGGAAACATGAGGCTTACTTATTCTTCTAATAATTCTGTCAGAGAGGTAGTGGATAAAAACAGAATAATACAAAATAATTTGTATTTTAATAAAACATTAAAAAGTGCACAAAAGAATATATTACATGGGAACTTATAAAGAAGTGACCATATTAGACTTCACTGGACTGATATGACCTGCTCTTTGTTTATAAGAAAATTGCATTAATTGTTCAATACCTATTATCAATTATTGTTAAAGGAAACAAATATTGAAGATAACAAGTAAGATGATTATAAATGTAAAACAACTCCAAAATTGACATGGAAAAAAACCAATTCAACGAAGACAAAGAAAGATCTCTTTCACTTAAATCCATTTCTCTATCAAAAAAATATCACATACATAATTTGCAATATGTTCACTCAAGTAGGCATCAGGAATTTGATCAGACTAGCAGATTCTCTCCTCATTGTTTGCCTAAGATCCTACATACATGTGGTTTATATCTTTTCCAATGTCTAAGTCAGGAAAAATGTTTTTGCTGCACTAGGTTTGTGACAAAGTCTTTCATTAATGATTATAAAATAAGCAGTGTTGTCTTCTGTTCCAGCTACCTCTCTCCTGTTTCCTATCAGTGGAGGAGCAGTTTAAAAAGCAACATATCATCTGAGATGAGAGCTGAAACAGGATCAAAATAGTCAAGAGGGACTCTTCCCTTCTGCATCAGTCAGGTCCTGATCTCAGGTTCTGCAAGACTGTGAGATGCTCAGGCAAAAGAAGATGGAGAAACTATTTCTTCTCCCCTTTCCTGAGAAAAGGGAAATGTAGATATGAAAACATATTTCGGGGAGTGAAGATTTCTAAACAGCAGTAGCCAGGAGATTTCATAGCCTGTTTACAGTAAACACAGAAGCAAGATCTTTGCACAAATTTGCAAGCAGTGGAAGAAAGGTTCCCAAAGCTGAAAGGCAATATCCACTAAACCATAAACCAGTAAAGCTAATTGATTTCTCAAAAGTGAACAACTCATTGGAGTGTAATTATAGTGACTCTGAGTCCAGACTGAGAATGGACAGGAGAATCAAAGGCAGAAGCTTGCAAAGTCAAGAGAATATTAAATGTCTGGTGGGAAAGAAAATGAAATTTTTCTGCTTTAATTGTTAGTGTCTGGAGCATGTAAATGCACTTGTAGCATTACTCATTTTTCTGTGGAATTCAAAACCTTTATAGCGGGATACAATCAATACATATGTATGAATAAAATTAATTTTTTAGGAATAATCTGATTAAGGACATTGGGATTTTTTATTATTAATATAAACTAATTACACATTTTGGATTCATAAATATTACTAGCTCACTAACAACAAAGGAAATTATTGCATTAGAACCAGAGAACCGTAGAATATCCTCAGTTGGAAGGGATGTACAAGAATCATTGTAACAGTAGGACAAGGGGAAATGGTTTTAAGTTGAGGAAGGGAAAATTTAGGTTGGATGTCAGGGGGAAGTTCTTTACTACAAGAGTGGTAAGGTGCTGGAACAGGCTGCCCAGAGAGGTTGTGGATGCCCCATCCCTAGAGATGTTCAAGGCCAGATTGGATGGGGACCTGGGCAGCTTGGTCTAGTATTAAATGGGGAGGTTGGTGGCCGTGCATGAGGCAGGGGGGTTGGAGATTCATGATCTTTGTGGTCCCTTCCAACACTGGCCATTCTGTAATCCTGTGATTCTGTGAAACAAACTCCTGGCTGCACACCAAAATCCAAATCCTGTTTCTGAGAGCACAGTCCAAACATTCCTTGAACTCTGGCAGACTGGGGTCATGACCACTGCCTTGGGCAGCCTGTTCCATGCTCACCAATCTTTTCCTAAAACCCAGCCCAATCCTCCCCTGACGCAGCTTCATGCTGTTTCCTCAGGTCATATCATTGCTATCGGAAAGCAGAGCTCAACGCTGCCCCTCCAGTCCCTGTGAGGAGCTGTAGGCTGCCAAGAGGCCTCCCCTCATATCTGCTCTGGGCTGAGCAAATTAAGGGAATTAAGCTGCTCCTCATAAATATGTATGTTGATCTGCAGACTCTTCACTATCTCCTTAGCTTTCTTTTGGACACTAATAGTTTTATTACTTTCTTATGTTGCAGTATCCAAAACTGCACACAGTGCTTGAAATGAGGTCACATCAGTACAATAACTTCATTCTTCATTTGAAACATTTAATGGGTAGTTTCTTAGTATTGCTTAGTATTTATGGAAAACTACACCATTTATGCATGAAAATGTATATAAAATTCTCAGAATATGACCCTTTCCCTTTTTCTGAAGTGCCTAAATTGTCAGTATGACAAGACACAAGCATATTTGTATTTATCCATGTTTGTCTTTGCTTTCAAAAAGGACTCATGCCTAAACTTTCCAATGAAATAACTTTACATTTACACCACTTCCACTGCTTTGAATACCATATGCATTCATCAGATACAGAGGAGTGTCACCATCTACTTATGTGATTCCTAAAATTTTATTCCTTACAATTGCTTACAACTTCAGCAGCTCAGAACTATGCGATCAAGAACTGCAAGTAACAGAACAAATAAAAGCGAAAGTAAGTAATTTTTCTAGTAATAAAACCTTTCCTGGCTATTTTATGACTTATTCTAAAAGCTTTAATTAAACAGGAGTTACCTCCAAGGTCAGATAATTTTTAGCTTTCATAAGTTGCTTTACAGTGGGAAAAAGACACAAGTTATACAAAACCACAAGACATACATATAAAGAAAAAAATATTAGTTTTATTCCTTATCTTCGCTTTACTTAATTTACTATCTATCATTTTGGTTATGTACAAACTTAAAATCTGTGCACTCCTGTGAATTCTCCAAATTCAGAGTCTAGCTTCTAGGCACATGGTTTTTAAAACAAGAGAACAAGAAAAAACAATAATAGCATTAACAGTGCTGAAATAATTTCTTTTCCTATATTTGTTCAAGGTAATGTAAAATAGTTTGATGTCAAATAGTTTGACAAACCCTTCTAGAATGACAAACACAATCCTCTAACCAGACTTGAAATTGCAATACAAATTACATAAAATTATGTAATTTTCTTTAGATAAATGATAGCTGAGCTTTTGAGGGAGGACTGACAACAGGACACATATTTTCTATTTCTTTACTTGGATAGATATGGCGTAATGAATTTCATTTCTGATAACTGCAGCATATCATAACTTTGATTTTTCACTCATATTTTAATTCTTTGGTGGTTTTAAAGGAATTTTTTTTTTTTTTTTTTTTTTTTTTTTTTTTTTTTTTTTTTTAGAGTGAGTGCAACGACAATATCAGCTTCTGCTTTAATCACCTCTCAAAAAATTCTGTTCTGTTCAAAGATATCTGTCACTTTCTGAGCACTGACAGCATGATGGACATTTTCTAGTTTTGGCATCATTATTATATAAAAAAAGATTCCACAAGCTATTTTATATTCTCAGTTACACCTGCACAATTCACTCTATTGAAATTACATGAGAACATACCCTCCTTTTTCCTAGAAAAAGGTGCCATATATCCAGTAGTGACAGAAGGAACAAATTATTTTTAAAGTGTATTTCGTAACTAGTAGCATAATATATACACACTGAGTAAATCTGTTAAGGGAACGCCACTTACAAAGTCACCATACAGAGGAGAAAGTAGTACATAATGTCAATTCCAGATAATTAGATTTATTCCAACATTTCAAGAAAATAATAGTAACTGATGTTCATGCAAAAGATTCATTCAAGAAACAAGGTGAATTCAGCAACAGCTAACTCTTTGGGTAAATAATGTATAAAATAAACATTAGATATCTATTGTGTTTGTTTATACAGTGCAGCAAAAAAATAAATAACCCTATAGTCCAACATTTTACTGACTACTTTGTGGAATGCATCAGTTACAAGTTCTAAAATGCTTGACTTTTCCTAGTCAATATATGCTAAAGTCGATGCAGCAACAAATACATGACTAAAAGAAAGAGAAGTACAGGTTGTGTGCTTTTAAAGATGCACCATTTTCAGTATGTGTCTCACAGCACATAATGAAGTTCATGACTTCCTTAAAAAGATGAAAGCATTGTTCACCTTACCCTGAGTGACCTCTGCTGGTAAAAATAATTTACAGACACATACACATTAAAACTCAGCTAGAAGCACATTTGCCATAATGTCACAGTGCATACATGCACACAGAGAAACACAATCGTATTAATCTTCCTTTATATCAGCTTGATTACAGATATATATAACTATGTGTTTAGACAGTTGTGTACAAGCAACAGTAAATTTTTGTTCTGAGACACTAAGTTTATCTTTGTCCCTGAGTCTTTTAAATGACTATGCTATGTAGTGACATATGAACTATAAACTTGGACATCACAACTAAATCATATTTTTTTGCAGAGTTATGTTTGCATGATAAAATTATTCCCAAACTTCTTGAACAGATATGGCAAGAAAGCACAACAAAATATTACTTAAGAATAGGTTCCCAAAGAGCTACCATTTTCAGCATCTATTTATTAATATTTCTGAAAAGATGGTTCCATCTTTGTAAAAATCAAGTGATTTCTCTTGTTCTTGATATTATAAACAACATCTAAACTCTGAAGTATTCACAAAAGTTTCATAGTTGATGCACTCTAAAGAGTTTCAACCAAGAAAATTATTACAATTCATGACTGCTGATCACTGCAATGTTCTATCTTATTTAACAATGTCCGTGAAAAAAAGAAACATATTAGGGCTCTGCTTCAGCAAATAGTGAAATCTATTTATATGCAAATAAGATATCTGTTATTAGTATGAGAAGAAACATCAGCATAAAGGAAGAAATAAATTATCACTAGAAACCCTAAATGAAATCTATTTCAAAACATAACATTTTACAAGAGCCCTCACTCATGTAATATTTGTTCAAGCCTAGAAGGGAATTGGTGAGTTCTGCACTTAGATTAGAAATGATACTACATTATTTCCCATGACAGTTTGTAGTATAAAATGCATTAATCCTTCCTTAGGAAAAACTTAATAATTATACTTTTTTTCCCTATTAAGAATTGTATTCTAATTGTATTCTAATGCTACAACAAAATTACATGCTAACTTTCCTACTGACAATTTTAAATTATTCCCATTTGTTGTTAAGTTATGAACATAAAAATTTGAAAAGAAATCTCGAGAATGTACATTTTTATTCTAAAAATACAATTCTTCAATATTTCAAATAGTAAGACCTCAGAGAAAACTTTTCATGGCTGAAAATTTGAAACCAGATCCAGTGCCTGTTTTTTGTTTAAAAAAAAAAAACAACCATCATTATTTGCTTATGTGAATAGTGTAAAATCTGTTTCACTCAAATAAAAATGTTAGATAACTCAATTGAAACATATAGTGAATTACGCAAAGAAAAGCAACAATTTGTTTTAATGTCAAAAACACACATTCAGTGCTTTAAACAGGCTAGTTCAGGTGTCAGAATTCTAACTGCCTATTCTTCTTAGTCCTCCAAGTACATGACTATTTTTGTTCCCAGTTCTTCTCATGTAAACTATACTGAAGTACAATATGCAAATAGTTTTGTCACAATGCTATGATACCTTCAGAAAGACAAATGAAAGTATTTATTTTATTCCAGATTTCCAGACAACCACCCAGAAACCTATTGCCTAAATACATCATTAATAAATAAATAAATAAATAAATAAATGAAACCACCACCCTTCTCTTGTAGAATCCTGTTGAGTACCTTGGCAACCTCATTCAACATAAAATCCTCCACCTTTCTATTTGAGCCCCAATTCAAAGACAAAAATACCCCAGTGCACAGTCACCAATGTAGAAGATTACTGCACCTGAGATGGAAGTAAATAGGATGTTAGTACTTTCTTGACTTGAATCCTAATTGAAGCACACTAAAATAAGTAGCATGTAGGTAATCTGTAACATGGCTAGCTGATAAGTAGCAACAACATACAGATAGTTTCTAGCCAAGCTCACATATATAAACATGTGGTTGCATACAGTCAAACGGAGACCTAAGGCAGGAAATAGGAAAAGATGCAAGCAATAAAATCTGCAAAAATAAAAGGATGAAAAACAAGAAGGAAATACTTGTGAAGAGGTCAGAAGAGTTCGTATTCCAAAAATCAAGATGCACTGCCAAGAGCAGATTAAGTCCTCTCTCTTTTCTTTTGAGAATGAGATAAGGAGCACGGAAAAGCAAGGATGAGCATTAAAAATTGAAAAGGGTCACACTTTGGCTTCAGCTTTCCTAACTAAAGAGGGCTGGAGCCTAGCCCTGCAGCAACTGAATCCTGCGAGGACCAGCACCTCCAGCAGTAATGACTTGACACCCGCTCCATGCAGTTCTTTGCCACAGCTAATGTGGGATATGGTCATTAAGGACCATCTGTTTGAATACTTAGTGATAGTGATTGATAATGAGTCAGAGCAAACCATTAGCACAAAGTGTGTTGCTAATGAACAGCAGATCAGCAAAGTGGTGCTCTGAAGTATGAAACTGGCCTAGATTATATCTTCTACACATTCCCTCTTCAGCAAACTCTAATTCCCTAATTTATATACAGATATACACTTGTTTATTTGCAACAGTGCACTCACCTATGAAAAACGATACCTATCAAATGAGTCTGAAATTACTGGCCACACAGCCACTACAAGATACAAATGTCAATATAATTTCTGTGAAACCACAAAAAATGTTTTTTTAATATGAGCAACACATCAAGAAAATCTTTGTTTATCAATTTCATCATGTATTTCTCTCTTTATCTTAATCCCTCACTTCTTCAGTAAAATTGAATGTCCAACAAATATATTATAGGGACACTGAGCTGCTACTGGATCTTGCTGAATTAGCAGTTCTGGATATAATCTCATCCTGAGTTACAGATTAGCTCTAGAAACATACAATACCTACTGTAGATTAAGGAGTTCAAGAAATATGGTTTCACTGTCAAGTTTTATAATTTATAGATTCATAGTAACATCTCAAAAATTGGGCTTTTGCCAATACTGCTTTCAGACAAATTTTCAACTGTCCCTCCCTCTGTTTCCAATATCCATAATATCAAAAGAAGAATAATAAAAAGAACAAGAGAACAAGAAAAAATTCTTAATGGGTCTAATAAATCAAAATCACATCAGTAAAAAGCAATTACAGCACATTTAACTTCATACCACTTGAGTCAATCTTTAAAATTATGTGTTAATTTCCTTGCAAGTGATATTAAAAAAAAACAACCCTAAAGGTTTCCCCCAGTGTACCTCTTTTTTGACCTTTTCATTGATCAAATTATCCTATATTCCCTAAAACCTTTTGGCTACAGTGACACCATTAGAAAGGCCATAGCTATTTAACTTGCTGCTGTTCAAATCTGCCAACAGCAGCATTCATAACACTACTAAAAGGACATATTTTGCAGAGACCAGGATCTCTTTGTGCCTGGAATTAACATTAAATATCTCAGTTGCTTGGAACATACAAGCAGCTCAATACCAAGTACTTTGTCAACATTAAGATCTGTGTATAAGTCAACAAATATATAAAGCAGTTCTGCACATATTTCTGTTCTTCTGCATAGGAAGAATGACTCCTACTTAATGCAAATCCAGTGGAAAATTTAAACTAAAAGGACACTTAAGCTCAATTTCCTGGATAAGACAAAAAACTCTCAAATTTGACATGCAGAAAACCTTTATAACATAAGGTTATAAAGCAGGAAAGTAGGTATGTTTATTATGGCGCTGGGTACAAGGGGGATATCTCCTCCTAACTCACACACCATAACACCTTTTGGTTGCTTATTTATCATGCAAAATCATAAATATACATAGGATGACACAAGGTGGGTTGAGTTTGCTTAAACAGTTCCAAAAACTCATCATAATATTCCAATAAGTTTGGGGAAATCATTATAAGATGTCCTGCCTCTGTACTCATGCATGCTGCTCTCTGGTGGTCATGGGCAGGGGTCTTCCCTGAATCTTCCTCAAAAAGTCTTCCTACAGTACTTTTTTACCTTAATAAATCACTAACTACAGAGCCAGTACTAACCAGCTAAGTTCTTTGTTTCAAAATATCCCTTGGCTCCTTGCACTGTTTAGTGAGTCTGTCTTGCAAGACAGGAATGTGTGCCCTAGCAACATTACTGTACAAGAATTATATTTCAAACTAAAAATAAATGATGAACATACACCAACATATGTATGCCTGGTTCTATTATTATTAGATTTTTTATAAAGGTAAAGTAATTTACAAATATCATACACTATTTGTATGCTTTCTTTTCTGGAAGAGTATATAAAATATAGATTAATCAATCAAATTAAAACCAATTATGTCACTGCGCTGGCAAGCAATGGTTTTAAATATACAGAAGCATGTAAAAGTTAATTAATAATCTGGGCCAAATCACTTGAATCTTTAAAGACATGAAGAATCAGGAAAGAAAATCTGTGTTGATTTTAGTTATACAATGTAAAGAAAGATGTTGTATCTGTACTAGACTAACTTGTAACATTTTCTTTATTATCTCTAAGTTTACAATTTTGTCTAACAGACAACACTGACAAAAAACCTTCCCCTTGCTTAAAACTTACTCCACTACAATTAAAACAACAGTAAAGCATGGAGCGTACTGAAATTTCTCATTTGGTATTTGAACCATAAAACAAGTAGTAAAATAAAGCAACAAAGTTGTTATGCTGTATTTGTTAGCTTCCTAGAGCACTTGTTTGGAGCTATGTTAGGTTGGCAGAGGGCTACAGACATTTTGTGATTTCTGGAGACAAGAGAAAAGGGAGAAAATGGGGGAAAAAAAAAAAAAACTAGAAATTATATTCATCTAATTGATTCTAGGAGGGAGAAGCTGAGAGAATAAATCCATACTAATAACAAATTTACAGCTAGCTATTACAACATATAGAAATGCTACAACTTAACCAACATCGGAATTACTCAGTGTCAGCCATTCAGCAACAAAAAATATGACAGTGACAATATCTGTATTAACAGCAATATGACTGCATGAGAAGTATCCTACTTCATGAACAGAACAACTCAGCACATCAATGAAGGTACCACTTCACTTTCCAAATATGAGATTAATCAAAGTACCACTATCCAAAAATACATCAACCAACAAAAAAATAATCCACCATGAGAAAGACTCTTCCAAGACTATACTAGCAAGGCTAATTAGCTACTCTATGATAGATCCTACTCGGAACTACAAAGAAGAAATAACAACCAATTAATTAAGTTCTTGATCAGAATTAAATAATTCCTTCACCAACTCCAAGAAGAAAAAAAAAGAAAAAAGAAAAAAAATCACAATAGTCCTTTTTCTCCTATCCCTCCCACCTGAGAGATGTTTATATTGTATCCAGACCAAGAAAAACAAGAATCCTGGCAGGGCCAAAGATGTCTAGCTGTGGGGAATCCTTTAAGGGTTAACCACCCTTAAAACCATCCTCTCATAATGTAAAAAGCAAATTTTCTGCAAAACAACCAATTTCTCCTGAAAAATTACACAATATAACCCATCTTTCTTCCCTTCAGAGTAGCAAGAATGCATTCATCTGTGCGCAAGCCCATCATGGTGCTTCACAGCTTACCAAACCTACATATAAGAGTAAAATTGAATGTTTAGAATCTGCTAAACACACAAAAATCTCGAAGAAAAAAAAAAAATAACCAACACTGAGATGATCCCAAAATATACTTTCCCTAGGACACGCACTGAAGAAGAAATTTAAAATATCTGCAACACTAAGTCTTTGACAAACCTATGGGATACAAATATTTTCACCACTTGCACTGGAAGCCAATTTCCACTATGAAGCATTATACACCTATTAAACTAATTGTGAAACATGCCTACACAAGCAAAATTCTCCTAGACACTGAGATGACAAAACAAAGTATCAACATAGAAATTCTGATGAACAGAAATGTACAAATACATCTTATTTACAGAACTAGCCACCATCCAGTCAGTCCCAAACAAACTTGAAACAAATGCTCCCCACATTTCTTCCAAAACAGAACACCAGTGAGAACCAGAATGGAGTTTGGTTCAAGACTTTTATCTCAGATTATTAAAAAAAAAAAAAAAAAAAGTTTTCAAATAAAATAAAATAAAATAATAAAATAAAATAAATAAAACAATTTTCTTTAATGAAAATTAAAAAAAAAAAAAAAAGAAAAAGAAAGAAAAGGAAAAAAAATAGAATTTAAGTACTCCCGGTTGTCACTGCATTAGGAAGACATGTTTATAATAAATCATTAAACAATTATGATCTATACTGGCATAAAAAAAAATTATATTGGAACAATGTCTCTTAAACTTCAAATATTCCCAAGCTTAACCAAATTCATAATTAAATGCAAATTCATTAAGATCTAGGAAACACCAACTGAATCTCGCTGTGATTGAGTGGGAGACAAAAATCTGCTAATTTATTTGCAAATGGCCATGATAAACACTTCCCAAAATAAAATAGCCATATTTCCAAGGTCTTGCATTTCCTGAAATGTAGTACACTTTATCCAGTGATAAACCAGAACTAAACAAATACTTTCTACACACCAGAATGAACTAACTAGTAATGAATAAAACATTAAAACATCCAGTAACGTATGAGGGTATGTTTTTATAGACCGGTCACTTCCTTTATCTCTCAGTCCTAATGCAAAAAAGATTAAAATTTCTTCCAGAAACTTAAATTAGAAACTGAAAATTTTAGCTCTATTAGATAACAAACATCATAGAGCCTGCAGAGGGATTGTTTTCATGAAGCTACTCAATCTTCATCATCTATCAACTTCATGTACTTTGTCTCTTTGTCACTTTTAGATTATCGGTCCAAAAGTGAATAAGATGAAGATTTTCAGCATGATTATAACATGGAACCTAATGCTATTCAATATGTTATTCTTAAAATATAGAATGATTTACATGAATAAAGTTTTTAACCATCACCAGTAACTACATCATACACAGCACTGATGTGACACATACGTTGATACTAAGTGCTGAGTTATTTCTATCATGTGCTTTTGTAGTTATAGTTGAAGACTGAGATTAGTTCTTCTCAACCTCTGTTCTGCTGAAGCTTGATTCAACATGTGTACCACACTGGTAAAATTATTTTGTTTGTGGATAAACAGCTCAAACACTGTTGGAGGATTCCACTATTCTGTAGAGAGCGTATCCCTGGATGTGTTCAAGACCAGGCTGGATAGAGCCCTGGACAATTGGTCTAGTAGAACTGGAGGTTGATGGTCCTGCCTATGGCAGGAGGGTTAGAAACTTTATGATCCTGGGGTTCCTTCCAACTCAAGTCATTCTATTATTCTAACATTTCAGAAATTATTCAGTTATTTCAATTTACACAGTCAATTAGGCCAAATGTTATTCTTACGCTGTTTTCTTTTTCTCAAATTACAGTCATCTTGTCAGATCTCTTTGAGTAATAACTCCCCATTCCAGTTAAACAATTACATTTCTTTAACAACATCTTTAGTATCAGCATGCATAAAGCTGTAATGTGATGTAAAATGCAGCAATGATAGCATAGTAGCAAAGTCCTAGGCTGCAGCAAGTGATGATATGCTCAAATATTTTCCTGTGTCCACAGCTGCCAAAGGAAAGAATTTGCTTACTTTTGGAAGGCCTCGGGTACACAAGGATATCCAGCAAGATACCCTTACCTCCACTGCCAACCCTTAAATGAAGTCTGGAAAGGGGTGGATCCTGGCTCCATCCCTTTTGGTCAGTCAGGTGCATTGCATGCACATGAGCTCCCCTGGGTTGACCCTGCCTTCCCACCAGGTGCTTAATCACTGGTTCAGACCATGACTTAATGTTTCCACTACAGCATCTATAGACCCAATCACACAGGTCCACTAAAAATATCCTTAAAAACATCCTTCTTGCAACTCACACTAGCACTTTTTGATCCAAATACCATTCAATAAGATCTAGACAGATTGGAGAGTTGGGCAGGGAGAAGCTTTAACAACATGAGATGAGATTTAACAGCAGCAATTGTAGAGTCCAGCACCTGAGAAGGAATAACCATATGTATCAGTACAGGTTAGAGTATGACCTGCTGGAGAGGAGACCTGCAGAAAATATCTGGCTGTTCTAATGGACAACACATTGGCCATGAGCCAGCAGTGTGCCCATCTGACCAAGACAACCAGCGCTATCCTGGGATGCATTAAAAAGAATGTGGCCAGCAGGTCAAGAGAAGTGATCCTCCTCCTCTACTCTGCCATGGTGAGGCCACATTTAGAATACTAAACCCAGTTCTGGGTTCTCTGGGACAAAAAAAGAAAGGGATCTCTCCTAGAAGGAGTCCAGCAGAGGGCCACAAAGATGATAAAGAGCCTGGAGCTTCTTCTATATGAGGAAAGGTTGAATAAATTAGACCTACTTAGCCTGGCAAAAAGATAACTGAGGAAGGATCTGGCTAATGTTTATAAATTTCGGAAGGGAGGTAGGAGGCAAATGGATGAAGCCAGTCTCTTCTTGATGGTGCACAGTGATAGGGCAAGGAGTGAGCAATGGCCTAAAACTTGAGCATAAGTAGATCCACACAAACATGCAGAAGAACCTCTTTATAGTAAGACAGAGCACTGGAACAGGTTGCCCAGAGGGGCTGTGTAGTCTCCTTCTGTGGAGATATTCAAGACCCATCTGGAAGCCTACCTGTGTTTATGTAAAGTATTGCTTTAGCAGAGGGGTTGAAGTTAATGATCTCTTGAGGTCCCTTCCAAACCCTGAAGTTCTGTGATTGTGTGACTCTGTGATAAAGCATACATAAGAACCTTTTTCAAGTTTTCTTCGCTTTATGAAATTAAAGTTTCTCAGACTTCTTCAAATGCCACATAATAAAGATCTCTCTGATTTTAAGTGATGTAATGTAAACATTTTTCTCCTTCACTCAGTAATTCTCATCTTTTCAGTACAGAAACATATGTTGGCAACACTTATATGTCTCTTCACTGTATTCAGTATCTTCAATGTTATTTCTACCAAAAGAAAATAAAAATCACTTGTGTGTCCTTTCTTCTTTGCTTCTTAGCTTTGATCTCACATTCAAATTCCTTCCAGAAATAGTGTCATATTGCTTTTTCTGGGCTGCAAGCAGTGTTGAGCCTTGCTGTAGCAGTCATTTGATTATAGGAAGAAAAGCTATACATTTAATGATGTACTTGATCTGACAATGTAAATTGGATATTATTTCTAGCATTGTCTTTAAATTGTTTCATCACTAATGTAAGCAAGGATGGAAAATAACATGGCAGAGCTTGATAGCCACAGACACCATAGAATCATAGAATAAGTTAAGTTGGAGGGGACTTTAGAGGTCACTCAGTCCAACTTCTCTGCAGTGCAAAATAATGCTTTGAGCTAGATCAGGTTGTTCATCTCATCTGCCCGTAGCAGTACATAATTTTCAAGACTCCTTCAGTAAAATCATAGAATCACAGAACATTCTGAGTTGGAAGCAAGCCACAAGGATCACTGACAAAATCTCCTGGTTCCACACAGCATTACTTAATAATCATACTGAGAGCATTGTCCAGACACTCCTGGAACTCCAACAGGCTTGGTGCTGCAACCACTGCCCTGGGGAGCCAGTTACAATGCCTAATTGCCCTCTGAATTTAACATCCATCCTACCCTCCCCTGAATTAGCTCCATGCCATTCCCTCTGGTCCTGTCACTGTCACCAATGAGCAGAGATCAGCATGGGCTTTCTGCTCCCTACATAAGGAGGCTGTAAGCCACCACGAGGCTTTCCCTCAATGCTGATTAGCAAAGGACTCATCATAGAAACAATATTTTCTTAGGCATAACATTTTTAACTTAGTAAAGCTTACCAGCATTATTTCATATAATGCAAAATAAAATTAGTAACAACAGGGGAATAAAATATGGAATGGTAAAAAAAAAAAAAAAAAAAAAAAAAGAGAGCATTTTAGGTGAAATGTATAAAAAGGTGAAGAACAACATGGAAAGAAAGCTTATTCTATGTGACAGAAAGTGCAAAGAAGAACAAGCCAGAAATAACAGTGACAATGTGGAAATAAAGGGTCAAAAGCACTTTGAACAAACAGAAAGAGCATAAATGCCAAGAAGATTTATCTCTGAATATATATCAGTACAATGCTATATATCCCATATGTTTGAAAACAGCAGAAAGTTGGATTTTGGAAAGCTGGGAATTTAGGGATTATGTAGGGCAAAACTGTAGTATTTGAAAGTAAAACAAACATCATGTTTCCCACAAAAGTGCATTGAAGATATCAAACTTTCTTACACGGGTAGAATTCAAGAATTAGCAAATAACATGGGGAGAAAATAGAGTCAAAAAAACTGTGAGAACTTTTTTTTTTTTTCTGAGATTTCCAAGTCAGGATTATGTAAAATAAACAAATGGGGCACATTTTATCCCAAGATGCACATTTGTGTTTTTAAATGCTCATTGATTGTCTCTCTTGCACGGGGAACTTAGAGAAGTTCTGTTACCTGACAGAAGGAATATAAAATTAAGAGGAATGTTGAATAATTAAATTTTGTTTTCATAGGAAAACATGTATACGTATTAGAGCAGTATATGTATTAGAGCTTTGAAATAAATGCTTCCAGGCTTATTCCTAAGGAAAGTTAATTGTTACTCAAAGGTGATCAGAAAAGGCTTCTAAATTCTCCTTCTAACACTTCAATCTATCCTCTCTTATAAGTTTTGTAAGTGTTTAAACTAGAAAATATTTTTAGGAGAGTTCAAAGCAACTAGGAAAACTAGAAGACATAAACAGAATTGTCTTCCTGCCCACAATTATTTAAATGCAAACTCTTGTTTCTATGACCTAGGGTTTTTATATAAGGTATTTATTTCAATATATGAAGTTCAGTTCCATTTAGTTGTATTTTATTTTAATTCTTGTGTACTATTTTTAAAGTAGAATACAAAAATATAGTAAGGATATCTAATATTCCAATTGATTACTAAATAAAAATACTGATGTTTTGTTGCGAAACAGAAGGTTTTGTGATTTCTTAACTAAATTCAATCATAATAAATTACAGGTAAAAACATAAAATGTGGGGGCATGGCAGTGGTTGATAAAGATAACCTGCAAATAAATGCTATGGCTTTAAAGAAAAAAAAATTTGTAGATAGACTAGATAAGACTAAAAGAAGGTTTCTTATCTTATCATGTACTTTTTTAAGCTGTCTTCCATTTTATGTCAGCAAGTATTTAGCATTCCTTGGCTCTCATGTGAAATAAAATATGACAAGAAGTAACTAAAAAATATGTTAATTAACAGTAATTTAGGTCTTGACTGTTAAAACGATAAAATGTGTTTGAAACCTCTGGAGAAATTACAACACAAATGGTTTACACGTGGCTGAATGCAGGAGACCAAGAAAACATTCCATGGTGTGAAAAGAAATAATTAACACAGGGCTGCAATGGCAAGGGAATTTAGGCAACAATCTGACCTGTATCTGATGTTGCAGGCTTGTTTCCAGCAACTGTTGCTCTCCTATAGTCAAATTATCCTAAAAAACATGGGCCTGCTTCATAGTCACACATCATTTTCTGTGTAAGAGTTTGTACAGATTACTATATATGATAAACTATATTTACCCCAGAAAAATCAGCAGAACACTTGAAGAATGAAATTGGTTCAGCTGTGTGTTAGCTTAGAGTTTAGGATGGGAAGTAATTAATTTAAAAAGTTGCTTATACGGAATAAAAATAAGTCAATTCTGAAACTGCAGATTTTCCAAGGTACAGATACGTGCAATAGATTTCCATAGTATCCAATACAGGGCAAGAGATACATGTAAAAGAAACAGACTATGAGTGAGACAAATATTATAGCCCGCACAGAGCACCTATTTGGAAGCAACTGCTTTGCAAATATTACAGTGTCGTAGATTTCTAATACTGAATTCCAATATACTTACAAAGAAAGGGGAAAAAGGAAGTAAAAAAAAAAAGACAAAGGGATGAAACACTAAACAGGTACCAAACACACTTGCTAATAGGTGGCCGAAGTTGCTAAAAAACAAATTTAAATTAAAAAAAAAAAAAAAAAAAAGAGGAAAAAAAAGGAATATGAGGGAAAAAAGTGTACTCGGTGAGTTTGAAGATGCACGGTTCTGCCCAGATAATATTTACCATTTGCAAGATGTTAAGTTTCAAGGCAAGCAATTTAAAAAGAATACTCGCTCTACTGAAGGCCAGGTTATATTTCCTACAATTCACCCTTTTTTTCCTACAATGAAAAAATGAAATCAATTACAGAAGTTTATTAGAAATTGTTTGCCCAATGAAAGTTAATCTTGAGATGGACAACGAAATCCCCAATGAATCAAAGAAGAAATCCTGTGATCATCCAGCCACACAGCCACTTCAACTCCTCTTTCCACAAAACTCAGTAACACATGACTACACCCAAAGAGAATTAAATGATCACATCAATTTTCTGTAAAGTATTCTCTGAAATGAAGTAAAATCCCACAGTCAAGGACAGAAGTCAAAATTTAAGTGACATATTGGATAGCATGTTTTAATGTTATGCTTTTCCAGGAATAAAATCCATAATTATTTTCATTAAGCACTAAGACAGCAATAAATATCACACAGAAAAGAAAGGTAAAAAAACCAGCATTAACAATATCATCTTTATACACGATGCCTTTCAGATTAAAGTATGAGTTTGTCTGGGTCTGGTCTGAGTCAGAGATTATTTCTGCCAGGGTGTCGGGTTCTGTGTTACAAAAACATTTCTCTCTAATCTTTCACCACTGTACATCTAGTTCAATTACAGTTTGCTTCAGAATAAAATTATACACAAGCAGAGTCTCCGATTTATTTATTTAATAAAACTATGATAGTAAAAGTACTCACAGCAATATTTAGGAGTATGACAATTCCTTCTCAAGCTACTTTCTCCTAAATCATGCAGAGATTAAAAAAAGAAAAAAAAAAAGTCTATATTAAAAGAAAACAGGAATTCTGCCATAATCTTAATATGTATGTCAGAGTTGAGAACAATGACCATTTTTAAATAGCTGACAAATGCATCCAAAATATGTGAATCCAGAATACAGAAAAGAAAGCGGTGGAGAGTACAATCAATTTACAATCTAATATTGATATTTAAAAGTACAGCAGATAATAAAAACTACAAGGGTTTAACTGGTACACTTGCCCAGCACCATACAGCACACCCGAATCCTCAGGGTTTCTTACTTTCTGCTTCTCTCTACCATAGTTATATTTATTCTGTTACTGGGAGAAGGCTGCAGCCTCCATCAATAACTGAGCGGGGCAAATGCATCTGCCCCTTCCAGAATGGCTGAAGCTGCCTACAACACTGCCATGTTTGATCCTCTTGATGTCCAACAGGTAAACAAAAAAGGAAAACGGATTATTGCTTGATTACAAACTGCTTGAAAAAACACCTCGCTGGAAAATAAAACAATCCCATCAAAATCTATTTGTCTTTTTGTACAAAATAGTGTTTACTAAGCTTCAAATAAGCTTTGTGAAAGAATTTATTTCTTCCAGACAATCAAGGTATTTTCAAAAACAAAGATTAAAGCACTTGGGAGTGAATTTTAGTATGCTATAAAACACTTTTCAGAACTGTGCTTCCAGATAAGAAAGATGGATTCAGAAATGACTGCCATTCAATCTGAAATTCCTTTGTATTCTACACGGGAAAAGACGGAACAAAATATTCTGCTGACCTGTGCCTTCAAATGACCTCTTACTACAATATTGGCATTCTAAGAGGTACAGAAATGCAAGCTAACTTCCAGGTCAAAACAGTAAATTGAAATTTAATTTTAAAGGTACCTCTAATCCCTGAAAGCTATATATTGTATAGGGGAAGAAATAGAAGCCTACCAAATGAGTATGACTGCACAGCCTACAACAGCATTTACTTTTATTTTTACTTTTCTTGGTGATGCCACAAACTTAATACGTCGGTTTGGCCGATGCTAGGAACAAAGATGCAGACATTTTGACCTTCCCAAAGTTCTCCATTTTCCTGTGAAAGGTTAGGAAAATTGTCACATTCAAGTCTGGTACTTCAGAAGCGAGTAAAAGTGATGCACTGGAAAAGATTTACAGAGAGAAAGCACTATACATTCATAGCACTTTAAATACAGCTATTACACTAAATTCACGGACCTTCTGCCAGAGTTCTAAATAATCACAGTGGTACAACATTTACTCCTACTAGCAAAGAGCAAAGCACAGCACCTCTGTATGATTTTGATATTTCCTTTCTGATACAGATTCATTTCAATTTGTATTCAGTGAAATCCTGCCACAGAAGTATGAGGACTGTTATGAAAAGAAGCAATGAGGTGGAAAACCATCTAAACTTTTTCTTACACTGTTAAAAAAAAGTCATGGTGTATTTCAAACAAATAGGAACCGTTACAATCTCTGAAAGCATGTACCCTGGAATGAATTTAATTTAATCCTTACAAAACAACTTGAGTGGAAAACATAGTTCAGAAAATGATACTGTACAAAGAATTTCATTTACAAAGAAATAAAATGATGTACCATCCCACTATAATCTTTCCTTGTACTCTACTGTGATGGTATGAGTTTATAATACCATTTTCTCTCATTGTAGTGAATACAATTTTAGAGTTGTCAAAAATGATTTAGATTGACTTATGATTTAGATTGCATTTAACCCCTTGACAAATAGCTTATATGCTATTGAATATGTCCAAGCTTCGAGTTTTTCTGGTTTCTTTAGTGGGGGCAATGTTCATCTGAGTGTGAAGTAAACAAAGAGATTCCAGACTGATGGACAACAGCAACTATAACAGACTTCTTGAATCACATATCAGGCCACAAAACATCAACAATTTCCTGCATCCAAGAGTTTATTTCTCTAGAGGCTTAGTTCAGATTAATGATTACCTCCAAATTTATTACTATGCTGTAACTCAAAAATTTGTCAAAATCCTGGCCTCTAGATATAAAGCACTGTCATGGTTTTGTGATTTGTTATCAATATTCCACATCATAATAACATGCAGTGCACTGGGAGGTAAACAGTTAATATTGCAGTTTTGTGGATTGTTAATATTTCTGGTCTCTTGGTCTCAGAAGAGTGAACTACAACTCCCAGAAGACTTCATTTTTCCATTTCCATTTTCCATTCAGAGGCAAAGATAAAACTGACCAGGAGTCATGAGACAGCTCTCTTTGCTCTCTGTGCATCCTAGCCACCTCATCTACAGCATTAGAATAAGGACTTTGTTTTCAGAAACTGTCTCTCTCTTGTTTTATTTGATTTATAAGCTTCAATTCCAATCATACTGTATTATATTGTATGATCTCACATTTCACTATTATTTTTAATAAACTAAGTTTCATTCTCTTGTTGTCACTGTTTTCCTCATCTAGGCCCATTACCCTACCTTCCTCCACACTTTTCCAGGGCATGGGTCTATGGATCCCCCTGCCTCCTTTGTCACAGAACTAAGTCAAGGCAGGTTGAATAATGATAAGCATATACATAACAACATGGCAAAATACAGAGGCAACTCTACACAACAGAACATCTTGTGAGATCCAACAAATAGATAAATGGCTTGACAGAATCTCCACTTAGTTTTAAATTACATTGTGTTGAAGTCCATACTCTTCATTTATGCAAACGAAAGAATTTTTATGGAACAAACTACATTTCAAAAGAGAATCATAGAATCACAAGATGGCTTCAGTTCAAGTGACCTTAATTTAGTTCAGATCCCCTGCCATGGGCAGGGTTGCCATTCATTAGATCAGGTTACCCATGCACTGGTTTCTTTCTCAAAGATAAAACCTACTAGGGACTGTTAGGTCCACTTGGTGACTCCCAAAAAGCTGGGGGTTGATTAAGTCCCTTTCAGAACTGAAGAATTGGAAACGGAGTATATAGAGACACCAATTTCTGAGAATAACACCACATACTGCGGCTGACATAGTTATTGACTCTTATCACCTTTAACCTATTTTTTCAATACTAGAAAAACCATACTAGGATCTACTTAAGTGCAATTTAGTACACCACAGCAAACAACCTCTTTATTTCATAAATAAACCCTGAACACATCATGCTACCAATGGAAAATATACTACCAAAACTTATAACTATTAAAAAAAAATACTACACACCTAGAAGCCTAATTCATGTCTGTATTGCATATACCTTTAATCAAATAAAGATTATGCCCCCAAAATACATCATCCACATGATAAAATTATGAAAAGGATTTTCTGTATGTATATGTATAAATAAGCATATTAGGAAGTCATTATTTGCTACAGAAGATAACAAAAATATTGAAATAAAGATAAGAAAAGATAGAGGCTTTCCCCGAGTGTCCAAAGCTAAACCCTGAAGATTCAGGCTTTTCTTCTGGCAGCTTCAAAGAATGCATGCTATGACTTAAGAGCTCAAAAGAAGCAGAAAAGGAACTTTAGATATGTGCAATAGTTCTGAAGATATATGGTCTTGTTGGTTGATTTTTTTTCCCAACTTTTTCTTCTCTTTTCACTCTCCCTGCACTGGCCTCATTCAGCCAGTCTCTTCTTGATGGTGCACAGTGATAGGGCAAGGAGTGAGCAATGGCCTAAAACTTGAGCATAAGAAGATCCATACAAACATGTAGAACTCTTTACAGTAAGGGTGACAGAGCACTGGAACAGGTTGCCCAGAGGGGCTGTGTAGTCTCCTTCTGTGGAGATATCCAAGACCCATCTGGAAGCCTACCTGTGTTTATGTAAAGTATTGCTTTAGCAGAGGGGTTGAAGTTGATCTCTTGAGATCCCTTCCAAACCCTGCAGTTCTGTGATTGTGCAATACTGTAATTCCCATTCTTTTCTGCAAGAACTCAGGAAAAAAAAAAAATCACAAACTAAACACCAACAGAGTTCCAAACCACCATTTTATACATGTATTAATGAAAATGGATTTCAACACAGGAATGCAGGAAAAACCACCTAATAACTGTCTGGAAACCAATTAATCCCAGAAGTCTGATGATATATGAAATATTAGCATTGAGGTCGTCTTTAATACACAACAGAGATTCACAAAGACTCATCATATAATCAGAAATAACATACAGTAGAGAATTCTGAGAATGCATCTACTACAAACAGATATAAGAAAATTATGATTTAACATCAATTCAATCACATTTTACATGTAAAACTTCTTAGAAATATATATAAGTCATAAACAACTTTTTTGTAACTGAAAGCAGCAAACATTACACTTAATTACATATGAAATTAACAGATGACCAAAAATGGGGGATCAAAAAAAAAGAAGAAAACTTCCAGTTTTAATCATAATTGGAACACTTTTCATCATAAATAGCTCTAATTGGGCCACTTTTTGAAATGACTACAGATAACAGTGCTTCATTATAAGCACCATAACAAAACATGTCCAAATATAATTTACAACACTCCTGTCACTTAAACTTTCCACTTGAAAGGCAGCCACTCAGACACCAACAGTTTTTTCCCTGAGTCTAAAATGAGAAAGAATTAAGATTATTGATGCTTTGTTTTTCACATGAAATTAAGAATAGACTACTAGGACCCTCATAAACCTGAAAGTATGCTTGAGTAAATGGAAAAATAAACTATGTAAACACTGATGAAACATATGGAGATACTGAGTCTAGTGAAGATCACTATTCATATTGTAGTAGTTCAAGCACTGAGAAAGAGTAAGCAAAACAAGGTTACCAGGAAAACATGGATTTTGTGTAAAGGTATATTTCAAGTTATACAGAGGTTATAAGGTTATTTCAAGTTATACAGAGAAATATTTTAATATACTACAGAGTTAAGGAAAGTGGAGCAAAGCTTTTAAAGGGGCATTAATTCTTTCCTTGGCACAAGACTACTGATTCTGACATAAAAATAAAGGAAAATTATAATTCAGTATAGCAAATAAAATCCTCTCTATCAGTAATAGTCTGCAATTATGTAGAAGAATATTTTCACAAGAGTATAAAAAAAATATATCTCAATCACATGTGTAGATACCTGCACAAGAACAGGATAGCATGAAGATGAAAGGACCCTGTTAATTTGTAGAAACTATGGGGTAGTCTATAAACAGCAAAGATTACAAGTGGTCTGGTATGTTAAAGTAATATTAGAGAGGATAGAAAACAGTCTGTAAATAAAAAGCAGGACCTGGAAGTGATTATCAGCTTCTTGAAAATGTCTTAGTGCAGTTCTGAGACACATTTTGGGAAATCACAATCATCCGCTTCACTGCTTTTCAAGGAACATTAAGCCAGGATTACAAAATGGAAGAAAGCAGAGGTACTCCCTAGGCAGTTTTCCAAGCTGAATAATCAATAACCACACACACTTGCTGCTGGAATAAAAGTAGTATAAGATTTATCTCACTGTGATAGATCAAAGAGTACATTTAACAAAGAAAATAAATGTATATCAATTAATCAATTAAATTAATGAGTACTAAAATAAACTAACAAAATTTTATCTGAGACATAAAGTTAGCTTAGCTCCCTTATTTTAATATTTCTATAAACTATATATATATATATTTTTTTTTTTTTTCCCCAAAGCCTCTTCAAACATTTGGAAGTTCTTGGGAAAAGGCCTCCAAGAATGAGTTCACAGCTAGTCTGCTTTCTAGTTATCCAACCATAGCACTGATGACTTGAAGTATTCTTTATTTATCTCCATCTCACACCATAGCATTAACATTTGTGTATTCTCCTAAAAAAAAAATAAAGAATTTCTAAAAGAGGATCTACATCATAGCACAGAAAAGAACCTCTAGTTCATAACTGTTTTGGCTGTATTAGTATCAGGACTTTTGAAATGATTACATATTTAACACAATAAATCACAGCTGACTGCCTAAAGAATTTCCACCAAGATCATAAAGGATCACATATAATAGAGAGTTTTTTACATGTTAATGCTTCAGTTAATAATGCTGTGAACATTATGCCTATAACTGTACAAATAACGCTCTAAAGAGAAAAAAAATTAGGTGTCCAAATAGTGAAGCTGGCATATATACTTTACTACGCTTAACTAAACCAGCTTTTCTCATTGTCAGAGATACCATGCAGTTTAGTATAAAAGTGTGAAAATAACCAAAATTTTTTTTTGTTCTCCCTTGAGACAATGGAACATTTTTGTTCTCCCTTGAAAGTTGTCTGAGAGTCAATGCAGAAGGAAAGAAAAGAGAAAGAAAACACAAACACAGTTTACAGCCTCATTTCAGAGATCTCTATACCAGTAAGATGTGCCTGATTCATTCATGTGATATCACATATTGCCAATTAGAAATTTGGATTAAATTTTCAGTGCCACTTGAGAACCATGGAAACTTGCACTCACTTAGGTATCAAAAGCAACAGAAGCAGTCAACCTTTTACATGGGGTTCCCAAGAACTAAACGTTACAAGATGAATGCATTTTTATTTTTGCTGAGATTTTGTATATGTCTCTTGGGGTTGTTTTCCACAACCGACACAGTGTAAAACACTAAATTACACAAGCTTGCTCCTTTTAAATTGTACAATTCATACCAGTTCTTCAGGGATCTTATTTTTTATGCCTACTTTCTCCTCACGTTTTAGGAAAACGCTGCAGTGAGGCATTTCATTTTGTAATTATCTAGTCTGATACTATTTCGGCTGATTACAAGCTTCATTTTGCATAAAGACAAGTCAAAACATTTCTAGCATCTTTCATTCTGACGCAATATAAGATAAAGAAAGGAATCAATATAAATAGAATATTGAGAGTTTATGTTGCCCTTTATTAGTGTATCCATACTGCTGAATGCATTCCATTTAGAAGTGTGTTTTCATATAGACAAATTACAATGAGTTTGAGAATCATTCTGTTCAATAATTATGAAATCATGAAAAAGCATTACTCATACCAGCTTTCACTTTCTAGAGCAGATTATTTCTCATGAAAGACACGAAAGGAGAGTATCACTGTAAGAGAAAGCATTCAAGTGTATCTGAATTAAAGAGCAACTCTACTGATTAACAGCACTGCTGATGTTGCACAGAGCGAACTATTCATCATAAGCAGTGTCTCACTATAGCAGAGTATCTTGCAATTGTAAGGTTGCTAAACAAATAAAGGTTTCTGAAATTATTTTCAATTCTTCAGAATAGAAGAGCCTCCAACAATGTCTGCTATATTTACAAAATCTAACTAACCAATTAACACATAGTAGGAATAGTAGGAAATTGGATGAAAATTTATATCTCAGTATTACCTCATGCACCCAACTGCATTCCTACAATGTAAATCCATGTTAAAAAGCCAAGTTAGAAAAAGATATTTAAAAGATTAGTATTTTTCTGTGTGAAATAAGGACAAAAATACTATATTAGTAATAGTAGTAGATAGATGCCAGTAGTAATCCTAATCATTTACCTATATATTCTATTCAATTCCTTGATCTGTGCACCTTCTCTTTCAAATTTTCAGATTGCCTAGTCATAAATATGACAAAATAAAAAGTCACATTCATAGAAAACCCTGGGTTGCTTATCAAAGAACATTCATTCTCATCCAGGTGCTCCTAAAATAGCTTCTTTTTCTCAATATACTCTTTTTTTAAACAGTGGGAACTGCTGTTGTTAAACAAAGTTACAGATCTGTATTTTGAAGCTTACTAATTAGGACTTAGATATTTTCAGAAAGCACCAAAATTCTAAACAATCTGAACAACCAATAAAAACACAAGAGCAGCAGCAATAACTATAATATTAATAATGATATGCAATGCATGCAAATCTTATGCTTCAATATAAAAAAATTGTCCCTTGTTCACTTTTCCAGCATTTTTAAAATTTGTTTTAAAGTGTATAATTTTAACCAAAAAATATATAGAAATTAGGCCAATTCATTTTTAACATGACGTTTCTAATACTGATGCTGGAAACCCTAATGTTTTGGAAATTATATTGAATAAGCAGTGTTGAGATGAAAGCATAAGAGAACATTTCACCATAATCATCTAAAATGGCAGGCAAGATTTCTATGATTTTTTGAATGCAAATATGACCTGTTTAGCTTAACTGACACTATAACTACACTGATTGGCAAGTGGTTAATAATACAAGCAATTTGTATTTCTCCTCTGATGAAAAAAAAGAATTGAAATAGAAAAAAGAATTATAAGCATAAGCATATGTTTGTTGCGAGTATGAGAAGCTGCATGCCTATATTTCACAATCACCTTGCAACTTGTTGGAGAAAAACTAATTTTTTAAGCCACTGGAGCTGGATAATGTCTTTTCATGGCTGTTTTGCCCCATTACTTTTAATTTGAGTAAAAAAAATAAATTGCAGTCTTTTGTTAGAATTGTACTACAAATAAAATACAGTGCAATTAAAGAGCTAACACTCAATGTACAAACCAATACTCATAAAATATATGAAGAGCATTATATGGTGCCTCTGGTTGCACGTCAGAGAACTCCATCCTGGAATGGGCCCTACTGATCTCAGCAAAACTGTGCACAGGTGTGAATTTTTAAAACTGCAGAGTCCTTAATAGATAATAACGCATTCAAGGCATCTGAAAATTTTCAAAATATGTGGGGGGGAAAAAAAAAAAAACAGTTGTCCTTGTATTACCTTCACCAAATTTCCAGAAAAATCAATTATATCAGAATAAACCTAAGGAAAATTTTATGGATGAGAGAATACCAGCACCACTTGCATTCTGACTGTAATCAGAGCACTTAGTTTAATAATAGACAGACCTATTGTTAACACAAGCCAGATAGCGCAAATCCTTTTTAGTGAAACTAGATCTTTCTCTAGAAGAAACCATGGTTTTGTCATTTGTCATTTCAACAATATTTCAGTACTGGCTCAAACTGAAGAGTTGTCAGCAGCTGAAAATTACAAGAGGCAGTTCTGAACTGACTACTTTTTCATCCTTTGCAGAAGAGATATGAAAGTGCATTTGGAAAAGAAAAATATTGAAAGAAAAATACTTGAGGTCAAAAAGAATAAGCAAAAATCTGAATTTCAGTGTTTTAACAGAGAAACGGGTCCATGCAAACATCACAAAGTCCAGTTAAAACCAGGGCAAGATGCTTCACCTGAACTGTGTCAATCCTGAACACAAATGGAGTCTGAGTGACAAGTGGATTGTGAGCAGCCCTACAGAAGAATATTTGATGTTAATGGATGAAAAACTGAATGTGAAACCCCATCTGCAGTGCTACATTCAGCATAAGAATGACATGGATCTGTTGGAGAAAGCCCAGATGACCAAAAGGATGATCAAAGGGCTGAAGCACCTCTCCAAGTAAGACAGGTAGAGAGAGTTGGGGCTCCAGGAAGACCTCTTGAGGCTTTCCAGTACCTATACAAGAAAGCTGGAGAGGGACTTTTTATAAGGGCATAGAGTGATAGGACAAGAGGACGTGGCTTTAAATTGGAAGAGAGTAGATTTCAATTACATATAATGAAAGAAATCTTTGCTATGAGGGTGGTGGGGCACTGGATAAGGCTGCCCAGAGAAGCTGTGTATGCCTGATCCCTGGAAGTGTTCAAGGCCTGGTTGGATGGGGCTTGGACAACCTGATCTAGTGGAAAGTGTCCCTGCTCATGGCAGGGGGTTGGAGCTAGAGATTCTTAGGATCTTTCCAGCCCAAAACATGGGGAGATTCTATTCCTCAACTAATATCAGATCTTCAGATTTGGCAGTAACCCACTACCAAAAGCATCTGTCTAGTTATTTTAGCAATTTGTGTTTTTAATTTGTATCAAGAACATCTTATCAACTCCTTTCTATAGTATTTCTCTGAGAATACCATTAGAACAAACAAGGTCAGGATAAGCCACAGAAACCTAGCTCATTTTGTTCTTTTAAAAATAAAATTAAAATACAGGAATACATCAGAATATCAATATTTGCCATCTATAAAGAATTAAAATTGCCACTGCATTCCTGCTGCTGAATATGAGAGCTATAAACACTGCAGCAGCCATCATTAATTGCAGGTAAATGTCAGGGTTTTTTTTAACACTGAGCACAGCAAATTAGAACAATTTCCTCTTATTCAATCCCCATTATTAATACATTAGTATACTTTTTTTTGTTCATAAAAATTACTCCCCTGTTACTTCAGCAAGTAGTTGAGAAAATATTTAAATTCTATTTACTGATGGATAACTCTCTTTGGGAAAATGACAATTACACATTCATTGCTATGCTGGTACTCTGATCTGTCCTTTCCTTTGTAAATCTCTTCAATAGTTGTTTTCTTTATTTTGTTTTGTTTTTTTAAATCATTCCAATAATCACTTTAAGTTGACCGAATCAAATTAATCGACTCCCACAGACCTGGTTATTAATAACTATTACTTGGCTTTGGTTCTGTAAAAGGAAGGATCTCCATTTCCTTTCCTGGACTTCTTAATTCTCACCTTCTCTGCTCCTTCTAATTTAAAAAGTAAATTGTTTCCACTGACATGTTCAAAGAGACACGAAAAAAGAAATTACCACTTTTAGTGTAACATAAAACCTTTTTAGATGGAATCTAATCTTTAAGCTTTGAAATGTCTTTTTAATACATTTAATTATAACTGTTATGATCATTACAAGCAAAAAAACACACTAGTCCAAAATACCTCTCAAATACATTTCATTTCAGAACCAAAGAAATCCACCTGGAAGACAAATGTACCTTTTTCCATTTCCTTTCATATTAATATTTGTACAAGAACTATTTTTAAAGGAAATATAGAGGTACAAAATCAGATAGCAAAATTAATAGATGTGAATCTCACCTTATTGTCTGAATACTACTATTCTTCCTTATTCAGGTCCCTAATGTTGACTACATTTCAGGTTTATATTTTCAAAAGTTACGACTTTATAAATAGAAATATCTTTGCATGCCTAACAGAGATGATTCTTGCAAATACCATAATAGCTAACTGAAATCTCTGATGACAGCATGATTAATAGTTCCTCATCACTTAGGGTTTTTTCATAAAGCATGACTCAGAGTTATTTTTAGTCATACTCAACTCCCAATACCTTTCCTTTGGACTTCAGAAACTCAAACATTTTATTCGAGAGGATTAGTTATATCCATTTTCTTATAGTACTAAATTTTCAAAACTTAAAATCAATCTGTGACATTAGCTAGGCATACATCCTTAATGTCATGAGTTATGTTTAATAGGAGGAAAAGGAGGGAAATCATTTGCAAAGGATGTGTCCAGAGATCACTACTAGTAGTAATAGAGTTCAATACTAGTTTGACAGGAATCGAAGTAGCAACTGAACATACCAGCAGTTGCCACAGTACAAGGCATATTTTCTTACTCCTTGAATTTCTTACCATAGATCCTTGATTCTTCCTCCTATGCTTCCCGAAACTGGAAATTAGGTCAGGTTATTGTAGAGTGTCATCCTTCAGAGGTAACTGCCACTGAAAAAAAAAATTTTAGCTCAGCTTTAGAAAGCACAGTTTACAAGTAAATCAGATACATTTTCCTGCCACTTCATTGTGCATAACACTCCTTGCCAACATTTAAACTAAGAAAAATTCTAAGCTACTGAGAGAATTTTGCTATAAACTTAAATGTTATTCTAATATTGTTAATGCAATTTATTTAGTATTGCATTTGGAAAATTGAATGATGTCATCATTTACAGGTATCATTATGTTTTATCATGAAAATGAAAAGCTGCTTCAAAAGAAAAACAAATTGCTACAAGCACTGTCTAAAGCTTTTCTTTTTATCCACTATTCATTTAAATGAAATCAATTTTTATATTTAAGTTGCTTTATTTAATCTCAGACATTAAAAAAAAATAAAATCAGCAGAAATCTGAATAATGCTTTGGTTTGGGGTTTTTTTTGTTTGTTTTTGTTGTTTTTACACCATTCAAAATATAGTCAAGTAAACAAATTGGTGATCTGGAAAATTTAGATGATGATTTCTGCAACATCACAGAGGCAAAACAATGTTTTCACAGTCTGTAATGTGCATACCAAGTGAAAAACATTTCCTCTCCATTTCTATAACATCAAAAAATTCAAGATTTTTAAGCAAATTGTTCTCATTGTAGCTATTTCAGAAGTTCTAATGCACTTTAAAGAGCTAAGTGAATACTGAATTATCTTCATAAATATTAGACTATACACTCCAGTAATAATCTCATTATGAATCTTCAGTTTTATTTGTCCTGTTGGATTAGTTCATTATGTAATACATTGCCAGCACTTTGCTCTAACAGTCAGTGACTCTTAGAATTCCTGATTACACGATCACACTCAAAAGCCTCATTATTTCAAAGTGTTTTATCATCAACTGATCATTTTTATATCACTTTGGGGACAATTCCACAAGCCTGTTCTTACAAGATTAGCATCACATTTCTTAACTATATTTTGTTTAACTCTAAAGGCTACTAAAATCTCGAAAAACATAGACAAAAGCTTCCTCATCCAAAAGAAACAGGCAAATGGGTTTGATACAGTATCTTACAAAACAGGAAAATGTTATCCTTCCTACTTAACTGAGATTTAAATAAATTACAAACAAAGAATAGAGCACGCTATAGCTTCATCATTGCGTGCTGTGATCTAAATAGATCTTACCAGGTAAACAGGAAATGATTAAGTCAATTTTTGAGTGAAAAATTTCCAACAAATAAGAGCATCTACAGTGACAGTATTCATAGTTTTACGCACATTTGCCTCCTGAACCACTGTCAGTAATCAACCTAGAATTAATGTTACACAAATGTTAATGTTTAGCTATTAATAGTCACATGAGTCATATCATCATAGTCATCAGCTGGAAAGAGACACATTACGGGCAATATTTAAAGGCTCTTCTTCATTGCATTTTATTGTGGTAGAGGAGTTGCATATATAGATTCTATCCAATAAAAGAAAATATTAGATGCCTCTGACAATAAAGTGCATTTGAAATGTAGATCCTCCTTCATTTGGTATTTCTCTTCCTCATCCCTATCTCTTCACAGTCTAAGGAGTTCAATGATGCCATAAGCCTACAACATTTTATAGCCCCATTCCTCTTTGTGTAACTTCACCACTAATGATATCTTTCCTAGAGCAAATATCTAGCTGCCCTTTACCCGCCTACATTTCTCTCTTGGATCCAGCAAACCAGTCACCAGCATCTCCTCTACAAAGCTTTGTATAGAAGAGCTGCTTCCTAGAGTACCTTTGACTGAAGAAGGTTCCAAATATGTTTAGCCAGGTTCAGTTAACATATGGGTTTCATACAGCATATTTAGTGGATTGTTCAAGCAATGAAGCAATCAAGAAGTATAACTTACAAGCCATTCTTATTAAAAGCAACAGGACATGGAATCTGTCCTCCTTATTTCTCCTTCTAATTTCAATCCACTGCTGGGAAAAACATCAAAACATATTTCCTTTATCTGCTATTGGAAGTTGGATCAATATGAAAGTATCCTCCACAGTTTTTACAGCCTGAAGGGAAAAAAAAAAAACAAAAGAAAAACACTATAAATTTCCTTTCAGAACTTCCTCATAATAAAAAAAATACTGAGAGAAAGGCAGGTTCATCTAGATGCAGAAACATTTCAGATACATTTCAAATTTGAAAATAAATTGTTACAATACCACAAAAAAGGAACTGTTTTTTAAGACACACCACATATATGTATACAGCCTAAGAATACTGAATTATAAGTCTATGGCCCTGCACTAACATACGGACCTCCAAAATATTCTAAATCTTTCTACTTTCTGATGAAGAAAAAAAATTGCTCATGAGCAGAAAAAGATTTTAGTACATTCCAATAACTGGAAAGATTGCTGGCCCATATACTCTGTCCCCATCCTTTACTATCTCATTTACTACTCCGATGGAAGATGTTTATAGTGAAACCTTCCTTGTCCTGTCTCTTAAATATGACAAACAGAAAAAAGGTACTAGCTCACTTTTTTTTTTTAAAGAAGCAACTGTACTTCCACTGTAATTAAACCTTAAAATTAAGTCCATAAATTGCACAGAACATCCACAAATAAATAAATGTTTCAAAGCTGTTGTCAAGTTTTGGCTTTACATCACCTGTTTCTCAAAGCAATGGGCACACAGCACTTGAGATATTTCAAAAGGTCTTCCAAGAAGAGTAAAAAACTTTAAGATTTTGGTTCTGAAAGCAGCTTGCTGATGTTGCACCAAGGAAGGAAGTCAGATAGAGAAAATTTAGGTAGAAATAATGAACAAGAAACCGTAAGTTCTGTGAGCTCCCTTAGATGTCTTAGTTGTATGATGACCTTCAAAAGCTGAACAACACAAACACGACTTCAAGATGCATAAGTCATTACCAGTTTTAGACATTCAACCCAGAAATATAACCATGTATTTTCAATCATCTAAACAATGCTTTGAATTGCCTTTAAGATTTAGCTAAGAATCACAAAAGTTTTAAGCAAGGAAGTACTGGTATTCCTCAGGACTGCATTAATTGAGGAAACTATCTCAAGAAAAACTCATATTCAATGCTTGTACATCTGCTAAATGGCAAAAATAGTAATTAATTTGACATAAAGTTGGAGAGTCTATTTGAAGGCAATCAAAATTCTTTTCAGCCTTTTATTAGCAGAAAAAGGAAAAAAAAAAAAAAAAAACAATACAAAGAAGAATTTTCTGAGAGATGAAAGCCTAGATGAGTTTCATTACAAGCAACCTTAAAAAAAATAAGAAAAAGAAAAGCAAAATGAAGTATAACCAGGGTTTTTATCACTGAGGAGTAGTCTTAAAAAGTAAACAATACGTTCAAATCTCAGATCCTAACTGATTTCCATTTGGCAATCAACTACCAGCAGCCATGACTACAGCAGCAGGCAATGGAACGCAAAATAAGATTCACACAGCAGAACAGGTTATCCTGAGAAGTCAGCATCCACACTACACACACCAGAAATATTACTTTTCAACAACCCAGTAGATGCGTTGTACATTATTAGCTGAAGAACACTTGCATTTCCTTTTCAAAAATTGTGTTCAAGCACAGTGATAATATACTGTGTTCTGACCAGTTTTTGTGAAGAAGTTCAACTCAAAACATTATGGTTTTGAAATACTCTGAATAACTGTAACAGTAAGCATTCAAGATGTCCACTAGATAGAATGCTATAGAAGATAGAAGCAGATCATTACCATATATCAAAAGAAGATGCTGAATATTTAAATACACAAATTTGGAATTTAATATTTATGACTTCCTGTTCTTATAGAATAGGCTCATAACCTGGGATCCATTTTCATCAAAGGATTACATGCGACTAAGTAATAATTTAAAAAAAATACATTTGAAAGTAAACATAATTCTTATATATATGCTCCTTATTTGAGAAAGATTTTGTATTATCACGTTCCTCCTCCTCAGTTTTCCCTTTCATTTCTCATAATTTAAAATGTTCAGTTTCATATTTTAGTATTCCATGAACAAAAGATTTCAATATGTTACACAGGCATATTTTTCCATAAGCAACAGAACTAATGACATTTGTTTCCAACAGCTTCGTGTTACTTGAATTATTTTATGTCTAATAATTGAATGCTCTAATTGAAGCTATTCTTCTAGCTAGGGATTCATATTGTGCTTTGCTGAGTCTCTTCACTAAGGAATAAGCTCGCACTGCTACTTAGAGGAACTAGGAGATTGTCTCCTCTACATGGATACCTTCATGATCACAGTAGAAACGTATTCTGAGACTATCACTTTTTCTTGTGTTTAATTTGGTGTGTTTCAAAACAGAGGAAGAGGAAACACATTGGCACAGAATGAACACAAACTTAGCCAAAGCCTTTACACTATGTTATACATGTAAAATACATGTAAAACACTTGACCAACAAGGGTTGCACTATTTTTAGCTGTTCTAGAGTTAAGTATAAACTATGATGTAAAGTTTTTCTGTCAATAGATTATGATTTGCTGTCAAAAATGTCAGTCTGAATGTTAAATTAATCTGTTCTTTCCAACTTTTTCTGTATAGGGGATTCTCCCTTAGTAACTTTTGCACTTAGAACAGAATCACAAAATCATTGTGATTGTAGTTGCTGGAAGGGACCTCCAGAAAACATCAAGTCCAGTTCCCCCGCAGGCCCCCTACAGCAGGTTGTGCAGATATTCAAGACCCATCTGGATGCCTATCTCCAGAGAAGGAGATTCCACAACCTCCCTGGGCAGCCTGTTCCAGTGCTCCATCACCCTCACTGTGAAGAATTTCCTTGGCATGTTGGTGTAGAACTTCCTACACTCCTGTTTATGGCTGTTTCCCCTTGTTCTGTCCCCACAGACCACTGAAAAGAGATTTGTCGTGCCTCCTTGACTCCCACACTTAAGATGCTTATAAACATTAATCAGATCCCCTCCAAGTCTACTCTTCTCAAGGCTGAACAGACCCAGTTTGCTCAGCCTTTCCTCACAGGGGAGATGTTCCAGGCCACCATCTTTGTGGCAATCTGCTGGACTCTCTCCAGGAGATCCTTGACTTTCTTGTACTGAGGAACCCAGAACTGGATACAGTACTCCAGGTGAGGCCTGACCAGGGCAGAGTAGAGGGGAAGATCACTTCCCTTGACCTGCTGGCCACAGGTTTTCATAGAGTAAAATAATTTCTAAGTATTTCAGTACTGCTTAATTTTAAATTGGTTTCTCTCTCCTCATACAAACCCTGCAAAAATAAAAAAGGTCTAACAACAAACAATATAAGTGGGCTTATAGTTACAGGGAACCTAATAGCCGTATACAAAATTGTCCTAAGTAGAAAAGCATTATTATAAACAAGATCTCTTTAATTCATGATAAATAATAAGATGGCATATCAAGATTTTTTCTCTACAAATTGTATTAGGGTATGAACAATATACCAAACTTGCAGAGGTATCTTAACTAGTTTAGTTTCATAGTCGTATTATATTTAATTCTATGAATACATTCTGTTAATCTTGATTTGAATAAGGAAAGTAGTTTCAAATGCGTTTTAAATGCACTGAGTCAAATTGAACAGATCAATGTTTTTCTTTTCAGTAGAGTAAACGTAGAATACCAGACACAGGAAAACCAATGTGATATAAAATAAGATTATAATTCAGTACAAGTTTTCCCTAAGATAAGACCAATTAACAAAATTCTGAATATAAACTTCAGGATGCATACATTGGAATAGTTGAAGAATTGCAATGTTTAAAAACTCTGCAGTATTTCTGAGTGCACACTATTACACTCCAACAAGCAAGGAGGAGAAATAATTAGTTTTCACACAACACTGACTTTAATATCAAAGGTACTGCTTGTAGTCATTGAAAAAAGTAGGCAGAAATACTTTCATGTGATATGTTCAGTTAATTTTTCAGTTCCATTTGTTATCTAAAGCAATTTATTTTAGGACTGTGACTAGAAACAAAATTACATTTTCATTAAGATTCAATATTTTTCTCTATGAGACAGACTGGTGTACTGCAGCACTTCATTTTCTATCTGTTCCTTGGTCCCACTCTGCTTCTGCTTTATGCTGAACAAAATACATATGGAATAAAAGATAAAATGATAACAAATCCAGCCTAACATACACCTATGATGATTGCTAATGCAATGATTTTCAGCTAATTTTTTTCTCCAAAAAAATGCACAAAATTTAATTATCAATTGATAGACAGTAAACATATATAGACAAATTCTATTATTGTTTACTGCAAGAGCAATCTGCTGGTATCTTCACTGAATGTTTACACTATAATTTTTAAAATTTTTCATTTTTAAATGAAATCCCCTTTTAAAATGATTTGCAGATCTCAACTGAGTTAAACAAGTCAAACTGAATACAGTAAGTGAAGACTCACTGTTACTAGACATTATTTTCACAATGAAATCCACCAAGAACATACTCCTATTTCCTATTCAATTACTGGAAAAAAAGAAAATATTCCAAAAAAAAACTTTTCCAGAGACACAGACAAATGTAAAATGCACATTATCTGGGCCTAAACTTAGCTAAGTTAGTATCAATAAACTGATAGTGGAAGATTGGTCACTAAAGAAAATATTTCCATCTCTTACCTACTGTGATACCAATAATTATAAAAAAGAAAACTAACATTTTGAAACCATACCTGGTTCTTAATTGCTGTTTCCAAATCATAGATCTTACAAACTGAATCAAAGTTTGGATCGGTAAGTTTGTCACAACAATTTTCAAATCTTAAGCAGAGTATTTACACACTTTGCTAGTTAGTAATTTCGTGTATTTTAACTGTTGTATTTAGAATTCATTAGATTTTAAAACTTATAAACAGGTCTGAGTAATCATGAAACATCCTGATACTCAGAAAATCTTTAGAAAAATATATCAAAATATATCAAATTGCTTTGGAGAAACCATTCATAATAATCCTCTTTCTGCAATGTTTGTTGCCTCTAAAGAAACCACAGAAAAAAAAAATCTTAGAGGCAAGGGCAGAGAGAATTTGTGACATATCCTCTTATTTGAAAAACATTAATGGAAAATGTCTAGGAAGTTTCATGTTGAGGAATAGCCATTTATCAGACAAGGTCAGTTTTTAAAACCATGTAGATTTATATTTTGATTCATTTAGAAGTTCCTGTTACCACATTACCCACTCTATTGCAAGTATGATTAAATAGTGGAAATTGTTTACTTTATTTCAGTGTGCTTCCTGCAAAACACTGTAGCAACATCCTTAAAACTGACCAGAAAAAAAACAAGACAAAAGGTTAGATCCAGATTAGGTTGACCCTGACAATAGAGCAAAAACTGTACTTTCACCTTTCTGATTTTTCCCAGTCTCATTCCACTGTGAAAGCAGTGAGTTAACAGCTGAGTGGCACTAAGATGTCTGTCAGGATTAAATTACAAAAGTAATGCATTCCTATCTTTGAATAGCTTGGTCACTGACGATTGAAAACTGGCTGACCTGCCAGGTCCAAAGGCTGAGATCACTGTCACAAAGTCCAGCTGAAGGGCAGTCACTAGTAGGGTTCCACAGGATCAATATGCCATAACAGAAAGTTGGAGAAAAGCATCGACAGGAATTTTGCTTTTCCCATTCTTGAACTGACATGTCCTATGCTTGGGGGGAAGAATAACACAGACCAGGGGCTTACTGTCTGGAAAGTAGCTTGGCAAAAAGAGAGGCATGGATGTATTAGTGAGTTCAGAAAAGAGTCATAAAGATCATGGAGTGATTGGAGCACATCTCAAATGTGGAGATGCCAAGAGAGTTGGAGTTGTTACAGATGGAGAGGAAAAGACTCACAGGGATCTTATGCCATTTGAGTATAAGTAACTTAATGTGCTCCAACACAACAATTCAGCATTAATAATTCAGCTGAAATGGCTTTTTTTCTGCCCTGAAATATTACATTCATTTGTTTGCTACAATTTATATTTCTCAAAATGCTCTAAGCACAATACAGAAGTTTAGAAATATATTGATCAATACCACATTGAAAAAAATAAAATTGAAAGACAAATGGCATTACATATTGCTAAGTCAAGTTCACTTTTCACAGAAGGTAATTTCTAAGTCTTGCAAACCCAGCACAGTATCTGACACTGCATCTTACATTTGGAACATATACAGAGATATCACAGTTTTAAGTGTGTAATCAGCTTTGCTTTTGGAAATTTCTCTGAGTTTTCTCAAATAATATTTTCACCAAAAAAAAAAAGTTAAGTACAAGAAAAGGGAACTGCTCTAGGGATTTAAAATAATTAATTTCCTGTGGTTTTATTGGTTAGTTACATTTTCAGTTGGTTTGTGCGTGCTCAAAAAGATTGTTTTGAGAAATCTCTTAAATTTCACACCATACACACTACAAAGGGTTGATTACTCATCTCTTAAAAGCTCTTTCAGCCTTCTTGTCATCTCCCTTCACTTGTTGGAAAAATACTTTTTATATTTACCATATTTCCAAGCAGACAAGTGCTTAAGTTAGCCTCATTTGTACTAAATGAAATTGTCTGTTTTGCAAATATATAAAAGAAATTACTTGCATTAGAAGTAATTGACAAATTCTTAGCAGTTTGAATCTGATCATATTTCTCTAAAGTTCTGGATGAAGAAAACTGTTTTAAGATTTTTATATATTAGCCACCAGCAGTAAAGGATGAAGTCTTAACACCATGCCTAGAGCTAATGTTCAGGACTTTAGTTTTAGATGAGTTCTTTGTAAACTCCAGAGGAACATTCTTTTGTTTTTATTTTTCTTAATTATAGTCCCAGAACAATATTGTTACTGTTCATTTTTGTTGTTAACACAACACTGAGCTTCAATGCAGCTTACATTACACATCATTTTAGAGTTGCATGTATGGGTGACATATTTCTTAAAGGAGCTGAAATCACACCTTTGTCAGGACCACATCATAATCGTGATGGACAATGGCCAAATCATGAAGGCTGCTAGACTCGCATTTACTTTCTCACATCTCCATTGAAGATGACCCTGGGAAGATCTGCTCCATGCCAGATACTTAAACATCTATATGCATCTTTGTACCTTTTCTTCATTTCATCACTTGAAAAACGTACTTAAATCAATTAAAGTTCTGGGTAGAACTGAATACAGTAGCTATCAAAGTACAATGAACAGAATTATAGGAAGATTTATTAATGAACTTATCTGCAAAATCATTTTTTGAAATATCCATAAATCTTCACTTTTCTCACATACAGAATCAAAACTTCTATGATGCAAGTAATATTTTGTTTACTTAACAGAAAAATAAAAATTAAAAGATGAAAAAATAACAAGCTTCTAACTAGTTCGGAGAAAATCATGTAGTGATCATCTCTCTAAAATGAGGAAATGGACCAGTATTCCCTAGCCAATTCACACAATGGTGTTCACCTTATGAAAAAGGGTTGCAGATTTACAAAATGATTTGAAAGAGTAAATGCTAAAACAGAATAATGACTTGAAATTTGTTAAATTACCAAAAATTACATTAAGATTTGAATTAACATTTTTGTCCACAGTTAATTTACAATGTTTCCTTTTCGGAGAAACATCATGGATGCTGGATCAGGCATTCCATTTTTATCATAGGTTCATTAATCCAAATTCATTTTAAATAGCATACTAAGGATTTTCTCTGAAAAGAGATTAACGTTCAGTTGAATTCAAAGTTTCCACCTTTCAGTCATCTATTTTCTGGAAAGGGCTAAAAAGTAGTCAAAAAAATGTTAATGCTTTTCTTTTTCCTTTTAGAACTATATAAAGCGTTATGCAAAATATTTTTAAAGTCATATTCAGAAAGAGAGAATACCTAGCAAACTTCAGTAAAACAGCTTTTAAGACATTCTCAGTAAATGAAAGTGGAGCACTTCCATCCTGAGATGCAAAAACAATTTTCTATAAACATTTTTAGTCAGATAATATACATAAAGATTACAATATAGTTTTGTTTTCCCATTTGTGTAACATGACAATCTCATAAGTATATCATAGATGCTTCAGAAAACAAATTATGTTAGAAAATAAAATATTCTAGTTTAAATGTAGATATTAAAACATTGCTAAAAACAAAGCTATTGTGGCACTTAATCAGAGAAAGTGCCTCATACCATGGCTAAATCTTTTGTTCTTGACTGACCCACAAATCTTAATGATAGATAAAAGTTGACCTACATTGATTATTTTGTCTACATACCTAACAAAAAGAGACAGAAAGAAAATAGAAATCATGTAATTTCATTAACATACTTAATACATTTCTACTCATGTTAAAGGTACACTGTTTGGTGGGGTTTTTTTGTTTTTTTTGTTTTTTTTTTGTTTTTTTGTTTGAAGATATGACTTTGTATACTTTTGAAACCCAAAGTCTTTTTACTTCAGTACAAGTAAGAACTTTCATGCTTGAAAGAATTTGTTTTGCATCTGAGATTTTCTTTCCTGCTTTGTAATTTTTCTAATAGTGATTAGATAGTGATTATGTTCGGTTGGGTTTTTACCATTGTTATCCCAAATTTTATCGCAGGGAAGTAAATTAAGGCAAAATGAACCTGGGCTGACTAACAGGCATACCTGAAAGCAACAATAGCCAAAATAAAGCTCCTTTCTTAGCATATTCAGTTGCCAATGAGAGAAAAAAAAAATCACAATGAAGAAAGACCATGATAATATGAATGGACATATTAAAACAGAGTTCATCCAGCTTGCAGCAGAGATGAACTAATAAATTCTTCTTTAAGGGGAATCAAGACATTTGGGTTTTGATGAACCAAGTTATTTCACTTAACTAGACAGCCAGCTAGCTAACAAATATTTGGAATCTTAAGAAAGTGTTCTGGGAGAAGTATATAAAAAGTATAATATACAACTGTCATAGATTCATAAAACGTTATTATATAAATCATAGAAACATACAATCATTTAGGTTGGATAAAACCATACGTCATGGAGTCCAACCAGCATCCAACCAAGCCCAGCCCTAAACTATACTCGTAAGTGCCTAAAAATATTAAATATCTGCAGGGTCATCCTTACTGGGCAGCCTATTCCAATGCCCAAGCACTCTTCCCATGAAGAAAATCTCCTAAACAACTAAACTAAGCCTTCCCAGGAGAAATATGAGGTCATTTCTTCATGCCTTATCACAGATAGGAGTCTGACACTCTCCTACCTACAACTTCCTTTCAGGGAGTTGTAGAGAGTGGGTTCTCCTCTCAGCCTTTTTTCAAAATAAAACCAAAGCTCCCTCAGCTCTTCCTCATAAAGCATCTGACTTCTATTTTCTTTTTAAAAGATCTGTGAAATTCTAAGTCCTAATCATGAAGAATATTAAAAAGATAGCATGTCTGAAACAGTAAATTAATCAGTATTTTTAAATTCAAGAAGTACTTCCACCTGTTTAAATTGCTGGCACATAGATCTTCATATGGGAAGGTCTTCTGAGCTTTAGAAGAACTGATTTTTCTCTCCTTGAACAAGTACAAATGTTCTGCCCCAGAAGTAAGCTCCAACATTATCAGCTAAAAGAATAGATGTGAATAGACTTCTTGATACTCTGCAATATAAAAGCTGCTGACCCAGAATGAACAGAACTAGAAACTTTCATTCATTCTTTCTAATCCACACAGAGAAGCTTCAAAGTTTATCTCAGCCTACATAGCAGCACATGAACGCTCATTAAGCCTGTAGTTACAGTACCAACATCAAAGACCAGGACACATAGGCTATGATCCATCCTTCAACTTTCCTTCAATAAATAGACTTGTCCACATCTCACAAAAAATAATTTCTTGTGAAAAAAATTAACTTATCAAGGTTTTGAAACAGCATACTGATTATAACATCAAGCTCAATATCAACACTATAAAAAATAGGCTGTAAATAAATACATATGAAAACTTACCTCGTATAAAGTAATGAATTTGCTTCATTGTTGTGGAACTGGGAATGAAGATACATAAATAAAGACAATTTTAATGCATTTTATAGGAAAGCTTTGTAAGTACACTCGCAATTACTGTATCTGGTCAGACAGCACTGTAAAATGAGGTCAAGAGCTGCTGCTTTGTACACCAAGTCTTAAAACTTTCCTCTGAGAGCACAGTGTCCTCAGTCTACATTTTTGCAACTTTCAAAGTCCTTAGATAAAGGTTATATACTAACATACCTCTTCCCATTTGGCTTGATGAGCAAGATGACAGTAACAATTTCTGACAGTGGAAAGGGGATATTCAGAGTACTCTCTATGTATCCCACACAGATGATCTGACGAGCTTCTGAATGACTATAGCACAAATAGAAAATGAAGCTATCTGCAGTCTCTGCATCCTGCCTTTCTGCATACTGTTTTGAACTATCTGTAAACATGTCACACACTAAAGCAAAACAAAGAAAAAAAAATCATCTGAGCCATCATAAGGCCTCTCTCTTTTTCTTACATTTCCTCATTTATCTCAAATCCATACAAGTTTCTACATTGTCTTTTTTTTTTCCCCTTTAGTTAATATGCAGCAGAGTTGGAAGCTGACTAATTCTACAGATGACACAACTTTATTTATCTGAATACTAATGGCATCACATTTTCATTGTTTGTAAAATGAAAAAAAATGACTTTCTGATCATTGAGTTCTTGGTGACTGATGGTTCCTAGTTGCCTAGTATATTTCCACTGGGTGACACAATACATTGACTGGAATTTTCATGATACTCATTACTTATTAAGGGACAGAAATTCTTCATTGGAAGGCTCTTTAAAAATATAATCATATTCATTTGTAGTTTTCATATCAATTTCAAACATATAAATGCCTAAGTACTGTAACTCAATTTGATTCAGAATATGATGCAATTTTACTAATGTCTATACTAGACATAAAAAGATGAGGCCCCTTACAAAGGACTATATGATTCATTAATATTACTAAGGAACTGTCACACTAAAAAGTTACTTCTGACTTTTCCCATGTATTTCGCAGGATTAAGCTAAATTGTCTTTTGCATTATTCACTGCATAATTTTTAAACGTCTTTGTGGCAGTCATGAATTTATAGCTTAACACCAAAAGAAAATAGCAGAAAATCTGGCTATACTATTCAGGACATGCAAGTAAAAAGTTCAGATATTGTCAGTTCCATCAACCATTCAGATTCCATCAAACAATGGCTAGTTGTTTTCAAAATCTGCAGATGTAATCTTTCAATGTGCAAGAAAAAGTTACATCTCAGTGGCTCAATTCCTATCTAAGTTACAAAACCATAACATAAGTTAATAGAACTGTAAATGCCACGTATACAGATTGAAGTATTTGTACACATGGGTAGGCAGCTGATATATGCACATTGAAAAAACTGTGAAAGTTTATGGTGCTATTTGGATTTTTTAATTTAGTAAATAACGTTAGTCATTCAAAGAGAAGTCTTGACATAAGGCATACACCATCAAAATATACATTTGCCTTAGCTCTTCCTAAAAGTAATCTGTTTACTGTTCTCAAACGTACCATTCAGAGGGATATACGCTTTACCATTTATGCACTCTATTGTGTTGTGATGCTGTAAGAATATGTCTAAGAGGAAAGAAAGGTTTTCTTAAGACTGATAAAATGCTATTCTCCACTTGCTTATTATTCAAGGCCATTACATACATATTTTGCATTTCTTTTCAACTATGGTAGAGCTTTTGTAAACACAGGGATTTAATTTAAAAAAAATTTTTTTTCCAGTGTTCTTCAAAAAATTTCTTTTTCTGCTGTGCAGAACACCAACTATGATAAATAGATGTAAAAAATATTCAACAGGAAGTTACTTTAGACTATTTTCTACCAGTCATAATGCACTTTCGCAAAAGCCAAAAGTTAGTGCATTGAAAGAACAGTCTTTCTCACACAAGTAGATAACAAAAGAAATTCCTTGGTGTATTTTCAGCTCAGGATGCACTTTTATTCAAATATTCAAAATTTCCTTGAAAAACTAACGTCTCTTATTTAAAAACGTAAGCCTATTTCAATGAAAAAAAATAGCATAGTTTATTCCTATTTTTCAGTTAACCAAGTGCAAATATTTTTTCCTTCATTATATTTTATTGCGCCTATAATATCTACTGTTTAATATAAAGATATTCCTTTCAAACCAAATACTGGAAACTTCTAGGGTTGTTAGAATTCTGTTAATGAAAGCAATGATAAATGAAACAAGCAATAACATATACTTAGCATGTACTATAAAATTCAGTCCAAAATGTAAAGTTCTAAGTATTTCTTTATTTAGTTGAGTTTACAAGGAACTATAGAACAGTTATTGAAATCTTGGTACTGCCAAAACAGTAGAAAAAGCTTCAATTTATTTATTTATTTATTTATTTATTTTACTGGATGCCCTTCAGACCTTCTAGCTCCAACAACTTCCAATGCTTGAAAAAAAAAAAAAAAAAAGGAAAGAACTAACAAGTTTGTTGCTCAGCTAGTGAGTGTTCAGCTGGATTCACCCTAACAAGATTCAAATCTGTGCCTAAAGAAGACTAGGTCATTATATTCTGACATAAACCAGGCCAAAAGATCCTTTCAAACAGAATACTCTGTTGCTATCTCCAAAAAGACTTTTGTATACACACCTTCATTTAGAAATCATTGTGCATCTATTAATATAGTTAATATAAAGTCATTAAATACTATTTTAAACAGAATGACAGTCTGAAGCACAATGAAATGTGGACAAAATCTCAAAAATCCAAGCAACAAGACTCATAACTTCAAAGTATTACAGTATTTAAATTAGTTCACTTAGTTCAGAAGCCTAAACTAAGTGACAAAAGCTAAATCCAGTCACTTTTCTTGGTCTTTCTCTAACCTTATAGAAACTGAGGCTATTCCTTTCACATAGTTAAAATCACAATTTGTCAGCTGTAAAAGAAAAAAAGCAGTCAGAAATCTTAGTGTTAGGTTTGGTTTCACTCTTATTGCTGCTGGTAAGAAAAGAGCCTTTATGTTGATGTAAAACAAACCAGGACTGCCTTTCTAAAACAATAGTTACAGCTAGGTTCATGTAACATACCAAAATATGCACTCCTATTCTCATAAGGAGACTCTTCTTCTGTGATACAGTATGAAAGAGTAAAAAATTACAGATGTAATAATATCCCAACAAAGATTCTAGATTTAGGGTTTTTTTAGATTTAGGGTTTTTCTTTCTATTTGCAGACCAAATTCTATGTCAAACATAAGGCATTTTACAAAAAGGAAAAAGGCAGGCAAGAAATTCATTACTCACTTAAAGTAACTGTTTCATGAAAACTATCACTGCTCACCAACAACTGTGCAGTTAAAGTAGCTGATACTAAGTGCAACAAGAGAATTTTTGAGAAAAGGTCTGTGCAGATTTATCTCCTGGTCAAGTCTAAGATACACAAATTTCTCATTATTTTAAACTTTCCATTTGCTAGAAGAAGGTATGTCTAATTCACAATATATCATGTATATAGCATATATGTAGATACTCAGTCTAAATGTAGATACACAGTCTAAATACATAGTTTGCACTGTAAATTATGTCCCCCTATTTATTTGCATGGAAACTACAACAAATAAAAGAGCACAAGAATGCTAGTTGACAGCAAATTCTCAGCTACACAACACTATATTCCAGCACAATCACCACAATTTGCTATACATTTTTGCCAGTGATGAGCAAGACCCTGCATGCCACACTAGGAAAAACGTGCACCAGCAGAGATGATGTGTTGTCAATGTCACCACTGCTGAAACACACCACTACCACTTCACTGTGCTCACATCCACTCTTTGGTCACCATAAACATTAATGTCATTGCGGGTCATTTTTTCTGCATGAAGGAATTCAATGCCACACCTTCACTTCATATGAGCTTCTATGTCAGTCACCATGTTGTCAGACTATTTCTCTCCTGCCATCTGTATCACAGCAACAAAATGTAATAGAATGTTGGTGGGAAGGTTCAACCCCTACTCTCATAGCACCAACTTCCACCTCCGACATCATGGGGTAATGTAATAAAATAGAAGCATTACTTTCAGAGCAGCTCTCATACTTAACTAACCTGTCCATTTGACCATAGATATAGCTATAGATGTAGACCATAGATGTAGCTATAATGGCTACTTCCATACTTGAAAAAAATAAGAACACTCACCCAAAAAGAGTTAATATTTCTTCCACTGGCCCAACAGAATACTGACACTTCACTATATTCACTATGTTCACAGAACATCTCCTAAAAATGTAGTCACCCTTCTTTGTGCTTTCTTATGTCTGAATTTTCTAATTTACTGGAAAGAGTGAACTGCAAAAATAATGAAGTCATAAGAACTACCCAGTAGCTGAACCCTGTATTGAACTCCCTTGAAACTGCACAGTTCCACAAGCACTGTTATAAACACATTTTGCTTATTGATTCTAAACACAAAAACCAAATATAAGAGGAAAATTACTTTTAAGTTATCTACTTAAGTGTAAAAGTGTTTTCTAGGCTTAAAATATTGCTGTCTTATTCATAGCTATAGAGGCCTGCACTGAGGCAGGCCTCTGTAGTTCTTTTGCTCATCAACTAGATTTTCAGAAGGGTCCATTCAGATTAATAAATTTTCACAGTATGCTGCAAATCAAATCATTACTTCCTGCTCAGAATGCTTCAAAGTAGCTCCACACTGACAACTATAATGAATAGGGAATAAAGCTTCAAAATTGCTATTTAGCAATTCCTAGTTTCTAGACATAGTAACAACAAACAGGAAAACAGGGGCACCCTTCAGAGGAGGAGGAATTGTGCACAATTGTGCCTCAGATGAGGAATGTAGAATCATTAATACTACTTTATTATATGCTATTTTAATCTCTCACACCATGAAACACAAGAAGATGGAAGAAGAATCCAATAGTAACTGCCACAACATCATGCTGATTTTCATTAAATCTGTTGAAAGGGGACTCAGCATGGAATTATTAAACTGCTTTCAAAGGCAAATGACTAAAATGGCTCATCTATTTATAGCCATCATTCTCAATCTTTTTTTTAATAGTGACACCTGCTAGTGCCTGCTACAGTTAAGATTCTGTCAGTCTTTCCTCAATAACCCATTTTTTTCAGTCTTTTCTTTACTGATAAAGGGAACTAATTTTAAAATCAGAAGATACTAAGAAATTGATTTAAGAAAAGGAAGAAGACACCTTACCATCGTCTGACTATTTTTAAAGATCTAAAAGATCTCAGTCCTAATTGGTTTCAAACTGATTTTTGCATTTTAATAACCCAGATACAAAATGTTTTTAAACAGCAAATTTGTAGAACAGCAGCTTTATATATAAAATAGATACATAGTTTGTATAGCTATACCACCTATAAAGGCATGATGTTAAGCCAAACAGACTGGACAATCTGTCATGTGTGCACACCTAGACTGAGGATGAAGTCATTAAGCTTTCTAATGGAGAATGCATGTTTCATTCAAGCCAAATTTAGACAAGACAGAAGTGTGCTTAATGACCTGTCATGACATCACTGACTTATGCACTAGCATATAAAGCTCTCATTGAGGTAGAATTTACTAGTGTCTCATCCTGATTTGAAGTATTCAAGATATCAATACCAATACATTCATTTAGAACTTTTACATTAAATATTTTGCTGCTTTCAAATATCATTCCTTTTTTTTTTTTTAAGAAAAAAAAGCACATTTAAATTTTAAAAATAAAACTGAGGAAGTTATAGCGCAGCGGTTGAAGGATATGATGCAAGGTTTCTAGAAGGAGGTATTATCACTTACAAAACTACCTGATACAACCAAGAGCAAAAAAGCAAAGAGTCAATAGACAAAAACGTTTCTTCAAAAAGAAGGTCTGTTCAGTCACCATAAAAATAATCTAACAATTCTCACTTACTCTAAATGATTGAACTGTAGCATACTGTTGATAACAATGCATTGATTTGTTCCAGATCTTAACTCTATCTGTTATTGAACGTTAAAGGATAAATGCCTGATCTGTCTGAATGTCTGATTACAGACTCCTAGTGCTAGAATTTTACTAAACTGGTCTTACTGAGCTACTTGAAATTTCACTTCTCACTATCGTTAGTCAAAGGATAAGGAACTAAATTCTCTTGGACTCTCTCCTTTGCAAAATTCTTATGCTTATACAGCAACACTTTTAACTTCACATCTCATTACTGTTTGTTAACAGTCCGTACCACATCACTACAATCTGTCTGGGTATGTTGCAATTATCGTCAAACATTTTCTGAAACAAATCACTTCCTCAGTGAATCACAGAACTAAGTATTCCTTGGGCATGAAACAATACAGTTATTAATGTTTCTAATTTTCTAATTATTACATAAAATAGCAACATCTGGTCTATTTAAAAACTAAATATGAGAAGATATTATTAACAGAATGCATCTTTTTTATTTGGATCCAGTATCCAAATGCTTTTTCTTGTAACTATCTGAAGCAAATTTCATTAGATTCAATTCTAGCATAGTTCTGGACGAAACAAGAAAGTAGTCTTTCTTCATGATCTGAACACTACGTAGATTCGTTATTTAGATTTCAGTAGCATTATATATATCATTATTATATGTATATAAATAGTATTAAATTATATAGACATAGATAAATACTTACATAAGTACTATTTTAACTTGATAAACAATTGGAGATTTGGGGCAATTGCTTTCCATTTATTATGTTTTGTCAGTTATCTAATTTGTGCTAACAAAATGCACAAATCATTCCTAATTCCAGAGTAAGTGCTGGTTAGAGATGTACATGACTGTCTCGCTGACATCTTTAAATGTCAGGTTATGCAGGCAAGGCTTACTTCTGCAAATAATGCTAGTACATCAAAGCAAGTATTACAAATTTGCAGAACCCATGATTTTCATTTAGTTAATGCTTTCTAAGGGTAAACATAAAGCAAAGCACAATGAAACATGGGTTATTTAAATTATCTGATTTTCCTGTAACTTACTGTTCAATGTTATATTAAATATACGTACTATCATGCGAATTGAGAAATACCTCCCTGGTTAGCTTTAAAAGCACAATAATGAGTCTGTGTTGAAGGAAACCCTTACAGAATTGTAAGACGCCTACCTGAGAAGTAATACAAATCCTTATTGCCACATACAGAGTTCAAGCCTTTTTCCCCATTAAAAGTATCTTTAACATTTTATGAATCAGAGCTATCATGAGCTTTGCATTTAAATGCGCATAAATGGCAATTAATAGCAGGCAACCGCTGAGTTTAAATTGATTACTGTGTCTCATTTTGTGATAATTTCAAATTTATCTGTGAACAGAAGTTCTGTAAAAAATAAATTGACTTTCTAAACAGCAAGATATGAGGAACTTAAGCAGCTGGATGCTAGAGGCACATGCCAAAATCTCAATGCATCAGATTTTGATTTTTTCATAGAGACTGACATATGTTTAAAAGCAGGAATAGATTATAATTTTTCACTTCCTTTTCATGCACTGATGTTCAGATAAAAAGGTCCTTTAGAGATACAGAAAGCAAAGTCAGATCTTGAAGTACAGTACAGAACGTACAGAACAAAAATTTCACACTTAAGCATGGATATTTTCTAGAGGAGGATGTCCCTACCCATGGCACTGGAACTAAATGATCTTTAAGGTCCAGTACAGAACCAATCACTCTGTAATTCTCTGAGGCATTTTGAAAAACACTGCAGGGAAGGGTGAAAGAAAACTTGATTATTAATTTTGTCATCCCATTCCACCTAAAAATACAAGTTCTCAAGTTCCTACAAGCTGCCTGTTTTAGAGTCACATGGATGTTTCTTCTCATTCTACTTATTTCATTAGCAATGATAGAAAAGTACAGCTAAAAACTCCATTAAAATAAAATACCTTTTATTGCTGCTTTTATTTGATTCTCTCTCAAATGAAACACACTATGATTAATTTGTCAGAAATAGACTGCAACTAAGAAACAAACAAAAAAAAGAATAAAAAAATACTAAATAAACAGTAGGTCCTTAATTTACTTTTTTTTTTTAATGAATAATATGTGGCTGTAAAGTATTCTGGTGACATTTTATTTTCAATCTGTCTTTCAAATTCTCTCTCATTTTCTATCTCATTATCTATCTGCTGACTAATAACAGAATATTTAAATAATATTTAAAACAAAATCTATGGTCAAAAATTATATAAATAACAAACATTATAATACTCAAGAACTACAAGACGCAATAAAAAAAAGTACAAAAAGAATGAAATGAAGTTTTCAATTGTTAATCAGTAAATATAGAAACTTTTATGACAAGCATATATCAGGGAATGGGAAAAAAATCTGACTTCTTTCCTTCAATGGTTCTAGAATCATGAAAAGTGAAAAAGAACTAATACTCAGAAACTAAGTCAAGGCTTATTTCTAAAACAGATTCTGTCACATTAAGCATGATATTCCCCTGCTATCTCAGTTTTCACAAAAATGAAGAGTTAAAATTCCTATTGGGAAAAATATTTATATATTTTTAGAACAGCTAGAAGTTGCAACTGACCAAAATAAGCATTGATAATTATCAACCTCTTTCACATAATTTTCAGTAAAAATAAAATCTATAAAGGTAGGTACGTGACAATAATATGAGAAACTACTATATTACATTATTACATTACTTTAAAAGACAGACTGGCTTTTCCCCCTTACTAATGGTAACCAACAGTAATAATTAGAGGAGTTGACTAGACTATCTTAAAACAACTTTTTATACATTGCTCTTTTGTGGTGCAGCCTCTTGTGATGAAATAAACATAACTGACCTCTATCAATCATTTTTAATGTATTGTGCACAAGCAGCTTAGAGAATCTGCTGATACAAAATACTGTAGATTATTTGCTTAAAATTGTATTGCACTTTTTCTAAAAACTCGTATTTCTTTGCCATTTTCTCATTTGCTCAGTCAGATATGCATTAATTCAGACTTGACTCAAAACCTATTTGTTCACATTACCCAAGCACATAGACTGCGTTAAAGTAGTAGCTGGGCCAGCCTGCATACTCGTAGAAGATACAAGAGTGAACCATTTTCATCTTAAAAGCTTTGGAGTTCTCTATTCCTTCATGATACGTACTTCTAAAAAGATGTTCATTAACAGCATTCTATTTTTATTGGGAAATCCATCCAGATTTTTATACATATTGGAATGATCAGCCAGTAGAAGAGATTATATTACATTATTACTTAGGAATTTGTTGTCAAGCAAATAAAAAGGAATGAAACTTCTGATTTACGTGCAGTTACTATCAACTGATATCTTTCAATTAAACAATATGACACAGAACACTTATGTTACTAAGCTTAGCCTTTGAATAGCAGATACGTATGAGAAGACTAGCATTTGTGGCTGGCCATCCTTGCAGCAAGTTAACTTTTTGTGGTCTGGACTGTAAAGACAGCAAAGAGCTTTTGGGACACTGTTGATGCAAAGTGCCTGTTACAATGAAGTATGCTTCTTACTAAGAGAATACAGGAGCTGAATAAATCACATTTAAATAACATTTTCACCCTTGTGAGTATAAAAATCCAACACTGAACCTGAAAAAAAAAAAAGTAACTAACTCAGTAGTTTGTAAAACAGAATTCATCTTAAATGCAAATCAGAAATTACAAAGGAATTTCATCATTACTTAAAATTTTATAAAGATAACAGATTCTGAGTTGGACTGGTTTTTAACACTCACTGCATATTATTACATTTTTTAATAAGACTATCTGTATAGATACTATGAAAGAATAGGAAATAAAGACAAATACACAAGACAGAAGGTTTCTTTTTATCATAAAGCTATAATATATATATATATAGAAAACATACTGCTTATAGCCTTGACAAAGAAAGGGTATTCCTTGTGCATGAAATGCCAAGTGTCTGTGAAAACATTCATGTCTTCTTATAACAGAGTTAGCATATACTATTTACCCAAAAGCAAACAGAGCAAAGATTTTTTCAAAAAATTAAGTTTGGAAAGAAGAAATACCTAA